>NC_091296.1:53976576-54006576 GCF_038502225.1 Cherax quadricarinatus | reverse complement strand
TTAAGACTCCTTGCAAGACTCTTTTCTCTGGAATTTAATCCTTGGAAATTATTGTTGCGAAAATGTTCGTGGTTTCTGATCAGGCTTCTATCACTCGAATTTACTTCTGTAAAATCATCGCTGTGAAAATCCTCGAGGTTCTTAACGTTTTCCTCCGTCAGCCAATTGTTACGGAGCTCGTTGTTCCTCGTCGGCTTAATTACACTGAGCTTCTCTTCATCCTTCTTCCTGGTGGCTCTCCCTTCAACGCTGCCACATTTACCTCTCCTCTCCCGTGAAAGCTTCGCGGTCTCCTGCCTGTATCTCCAAGAGCTCCCTCTCCTCTCCTTCGAGCCTGTGGTGTCCACTTCGTCTGTTTCACAATCGTTTTTTCTCGCCAGGGCTCTCGACTCCTGTCTTTCAGACCTGAGACCATGTCTGCCTTCCTCTGAAACACCACGCCCACTACTTCCACCACGCCCGCCACCTCCACCACGCCCACCACCTCCACCACGCCCATCACCTCCACCACGCCCATCACCTCTACCACGCCCATCACCCATGCCTGGATTACGCCACTGCCTTGTCGGTACATGATCTAGAGAGGCATAAGGCGTCCATGCGTCCAGAATTTTCTCCATCCTGGTGAGTTCTTCCACATCTCCTACACTCCTACTCCCACCACTGCGAGAATCTCCACGCCCTCCACCCCTCCTACGTCCGCTAGGCGTGAAGCTGAAGCCGTCTCGGACTTGGAAGGCGTCTATCACTCTTCCCTCGGTCTTCTGGACTTTTTCTTGAGTCTTGGACGAGGGTCCAGCTTTGTGGTGGTTAAAGTCTTTTGTGTGGCGGGTCTGTGTGGGCGTGGTGGCGTGCCGCTAGTCCTGCAGAGACTTTATGGCGCGGCAGAGGGAAGCAGCAGCTACCAACCCCGCCACTTCCAGCACGCCCACACCCACACCCACTCCTGTGATGATGCCACTTTGAGCCTGCACCCAGCCCACCACTCGACCCACACATCCCTGTAAATATAATAATAATAATAATAATAATAATAATAATAATAATAATAATAATAATAATAATAATAATAATAATAATAATAATAATATTAATATTTAATTCTACTAGTACATGACCATGATATACAGGCCTAGCTGACATCACTGACATACCACAGGCTTGTATACGTTGTACATGGAGAACACTGTGAGGTAATACATTAATTACAATATAGGTTATGTTGAATAGATCAAATACAGTAGACATCATACATTAATTTCAGTAAAGTTCATGCAGAATAAATCACTTACAGTAGAAGTCAAGTAGAATAAATAACTTAAAGCAGAGGATGTATAATATATATATATATATATATATATATATATATATATATATATATATATATATATATATATATATATATATATATATATATATATATATATGTATATATATATATATATATATACATATGTAGCCACAAATTTGTAGTAACTGATAGGTAAAACTGGTCAATTAGCAAGAACTCATTTAGAATTAAGTCTTTTCTAAAAAAAATTCTCTTATACGTTTGAAAATATATTTTTTTCCATTTACGTTAATGAAAAAAAATTACAATTTCGTACCGGAAGAACCCTAGAAAACATACCTAACCTCATTAAAACAAGGGTAATTTAATTTAGCCTAATCCAACTAAATATATTATAGATAAGTTAACAATAAACAAACACAATGAAATATATTTTTCTCGTTAGATTCAGGATGATTTTTTCAAAATTATTGCATACACAAATTTTTGCTTGCCACGGGGGGCGGAAATCTTTAGCTCAGGTACTTTCACACTTCTCAGTGCCTCATCAGGAGCCGTGCAATTTTGCAAAGTAGCAACAGGAGAAATGAGAAGTTTTCTCAGAGTATGGTAGCGTGACACCTTCTACAGATTCTCTCTCAGAATGGAGAGAGGCACTGGTCCGTTCGCCAACCCCTCGCCCCACCCCATGACGGACAGATCATGGCCTCTAAGTTTGCAGAAAGCGGGAAGTAGAGAAACTATAATAATAGTAATAATATCTTTATTTACTACAAGTACATGTACAAGGTATACAGTCCTAGCTGACATCAATGATATACTACTATATAGAAAGCCGCTTGTTATGCTGAGCATTTCGGGCAAATTAGGTCAGTTTTGTCCCAGGATGCGACCCACACCAGTCGACTAACACCCAGGTACCCATTTTAAACTGATGGGTGAACAGGGACAGGGACAGGGACATGGACAGCAGATGTCTTATGGAAACACGTCCATAATGTTTTCCAGCAGTACCGGAGGAGATTCGAACGCCGGACCTCAGTGTGTGAACTGAGTGCGCTAGCGATGGAGCTACAGGACACTTTAATAGCCAGCCCTGAGCTTCTTCTAATCGCTGAGGTCATGTGACAAAAGAGATTACATTACAATATTAGATAATGCGCATACAGAATGCCAGTATTATGTGTAACCTTCTAATTGATAAAATAGAAGGAATGAATGCGCTCATTTGTCAGCTGACAATACTGCAAGTTCTCGGAACTTCTATAAAGTTCCAGGGAATACTCGGGAGGATCTCCTCATATATTCCTAAGTACTGTCTACCATTATTCTCAGTATCGATTAATTTGGCTGCATTATTTATGAATCTCTCTAATATTCCTATTATTCTTTACGATAATAACTACACAATTCCTGAATTTTCAGAATATCCTTTAACACCACTAACAGCCTAATTCTGTAAACCACTAAACTAGTTGCAATCACAGTGTTGCAATCAACCATGTGTACCTTTATACCACTCTACCTAGATGGGTTAGCATCGCAATAGAAATAAGTCACTTTGCCTCTTTTGGGCAATCCTAGGTTATCCACACATGTATGATACCTAGATGGGTTTAGGACCACAAAGGAAATAAGTCACCCTCTCCGCCTCTGTTTGGTCCATTACATTTCGTCCACACCTGCGCTGCCATGCACGACATTTTATGCAACTGCATCCATGTGCACACATACCTGAATGAATCCGCTTGCTTACTTTCTTACTACTAATGTTTATATATTATATCGATCGTGTTGCAGTCAGTGATTGCAACCTATCGTGTTTCACGAGAGAGGATTCAGTAATGTTTCTTTCCATTACAGAACTGTTGGGGACAATAATCTGAATAGCAGCCCACCCCGGTAGGTGATTACAAGAACTTACATGGTTAAACATAGCATTCAACTCCTGGCCCATCCTGGTTGGATACTGGTGTTGGGATAATCTGGTATCCAGAGGTTTACCTGTTTGACCAATATATGAGAACGGGCAAAGAGTACATGGGACACACATTATTAGGTGGTTTGTTTCTAATACATATAATCTGAAGTAACCAGAGTATTGAGGTAAATATAACAAAGAAATGTGATAAAGGAATAAATATGTGTTAATATGAAGAAATGTAGTACCCTAACCTAACCTAACCAACATCCTACATTAACAACCCAAACAATAAATTTTGTCAGAATCCAAACATCTTTGAGGCATCACTCAAGACGTCTCTGATGCGTCATACAAGAATACAAGCTTCTCTGATGTGTCATACAAGAATACAAGCTTCTCTGATGCGTCATACAAGAATATAAGCTTCTCTGATGCGTCATACAAGAATACAAGTTTCTCTGACATGTCATACAGTAATACAAGCGTTTGTGATAGATCTTGCAGGGAATATAAGCGTTTGTGATAGATCATGCAAGAATACATGGGTTTGTGATAAATCATGCAGGGAATACAAGCGTTTGTGATAGATCATGCAGGAAATACAAGCGTTTGTGGCAGATCATGCAGGAATACAAGAATCTGTGAGACATGAAGCATACATACAAACATCGCGGAGGTACCGTGCAAGGGCAGCATCGGGGAAAGAGATGATCATAAATTAACAAAGATAATTTACTCGCCCTCCCAGAGAAACTAAAAATATGTTGGGTAATGTTTGCTTTTGATGGTGGACGCACCAGAGCTGAGGAACGGAGGAAATATGTTTGCAGAGAGAGGAAGAGAGAGAGAAGTCACGATTCATTATCACAGTTTACTGCCCCGAAACCCACAGTTCCATCCTAATTACTTCCTACGTTTCCCAGTCACGCTAGCAACACACACACACACACACACACACACACACACACACACACACACACACACACACACACACACACACACACACACACACACACACACACACACGTCATTTCATAGCCAGAAAACTATGGAAAGTGAAAGTAATTGAAGCAATCCCTTCTATGTAGGTACCTTGATGCTGGCGATGGGTTCTTGATCCAAGAAACACAGAGACTTACCAGAGATTCAGAGAAGTCGGAAGTGAATATACGATAATATGAAAGAGGGGAAACGTTAAAAATTAAATAGTAAACACGAGCAAGATGGAACCAAATCTTTTATTAAAGACTGTAAGAAATGAATAAATTATATGGGTGAACGGAGGGGCCAGGAGCATCAGCTCAACCCTCGTATGCATAGCTTGATAAGTACACACACATACTGAAATACAAGGTAATTATTCATGCATCATTCATTCACTTATTCTCAAGTTTTAATTCTATCTCTTTCTCTCTAACAGCAGACTCTCTCTCTCTCTCTCTCTCTCTCTCTCTCTCTCTTTCCCTGACTCTCCCTTTATCGTGCTGCGTGAAATTTGTGTGTTTTTAGTGCTGGCCGAGTAGGTCATTTGCCAGGTATAATCTGCATTGGTGTGTGAGCTACGAGGAGCAGAATAGATTCCTCTGGTATAATTTGCCCTCCTCTTCAGACTTATCCTCTGACACATTGCTAGGATCATTGTTATTTATTGTATATAATCGCCACTCCAATGGTCACGTAGTCGTAAAAATACTTCGGAATTTGACGACTTATTGTATGAGTGGTCAATTTTGTTAATTCCGCCTTTTGGGCGACTCACATCTAGAAAATTTATATCTCTGAATTTTCAGAATGTTTCCCGACCGCAGTTATTTGTGTTTATTTATTGTGCAAACTCGTCACTGTAGTGGTCAAGCATTAACAAACGAAATTAGGTTCTAGTTGTTTACTTTCACTGGCAGGGGTGGTGGCTAATTCTTTTTCGTTCATAGTGTGTCATTAATGCAGCTTACTAAAGCTGAGAGGTGTTCACTGTTTACCTGAAAAGACCCTATTCAAGGCCAAACATTGTCTAAAAGGTGTCGTCCTGGTTTGTCTGTAATACTGTACATTCTTAAAGATTATCTTAACAGATATCGATAGACAATGTCTCTTATGTGTACCAGTGTGTAGCTAATAATCTTCGTACTGTGTAATTTACCTAACCTTCATATCGATATAATACTCAGTTCTTTTGATGCGAATTTCGCCATTTTTGTCACAGTTTTCAATGTTTTCTTTTAGACTTTATTTTAGAAAGCCAAATACCTTCAACTCCTTAATTAAGCATTTTATATTTCGTATTTTCCGACATGAGTAGTAGCAAAATAATTTCCTGGAACATAAGGATTTTAACGTGTAGGACGAAATCTTGTGCCAATGTAAAGAGAACCGTCACTTAGAAGATCAAACTCATGACAACGTCTCCTAAGTCCGCGCAGGTTGCGTATTGTACCAGCTACAGCACTGGGACAGTTCATTCAGCATATGCAAATGTATTAAATGAAAAGATATTTCAAGTTTTTTGCTCCCAGAAACGATATCGATCTGACCAACAAACATGGCAAGTCTTATTAAATGTTTCTGATTCACTCGGGAGGGAGAATGTAAACAAACACAACAGCAACTTTATTTCTCTGCTATTCTGGAGGATTTTCACAGATGCTGTAGTTCCTGCTTCAAGGTATCTCTAGTCTCATTCCTCCAAGACTCTGCCTGCCTCTAGCCTCATCTCTTCGCGCACATCCCTGCCTCTAGTATTATCCCTCCAAGCCCCAGACTGCCTTAAGCCTCATCTCTCAAAGATCCTGCCTGCCTCTAGCCTCATCCCTACATGCTTCTTCCTGCTTCAAATATTCCTCACTTCCTCTACTTGCTGCTTATGTACGTATCTTCCTCCATCATCTAGCCACACCTTAAAGACTATCTAAATATTATATCCCCTTGAACTCTGTTCCTTTGCATCATGTATCCAGCTCCCTTTCTAACTTGCCCCATGCCCCCTGGCCCCTGCCCCTCGTGTCTCGTAAGGGTGTGCTCGTGAAGCGGCTTGCCCTTTGGTAGTCACTCAGACGTTCATAATTATTACTCTTTGTGTATGTCAACATGCAGACAGTGGAGCTTGTCAGTGGTACATCATAGTGGAACTTGTCAGTGGAACATCATAGTGGAACTTGTCAGTGGTACATCATAGTGGAGCTTGTCAGTGGTACATCACAGTGGAACTTGTCAGTGGTACATCATAGTGGGGCTTGTCTGTAGTACATCATAGTAGAACTTGTCAGTGGTACATCACAGAGGAGCTTGTCAGTGGTACATCATAGTGGAGCTTGTCAGTGGTACATCATAGTGGAACTTGTCAGTGGTACATCACAGAGGAGCTTGTCAGTGGTACATCACAGAGGAGCTTGTCAGTGGTACATCACAGAGAAGCTTGTCAGTGGTACATCACAGAGAAGCTTGTCAGTGGTACATCACAGAGAAGCTTGTCAGTGGTACATCACAGAGGAGCTTGTCAGTGGTACATCACAGAGAAGCTTGTCAGTGGTACATCACAGAGAAGCTTGTCAGTGGTATATCACAGAGGAGCTTCTCACTAGGCGAGTTGTAATTTAGAAAGGTTGTGGCATCCTG
This sequence comes from Cherax quadricarinatus, assembly GCF_038502225.1. Lineage (NCBI taxonomy): Eukaryota > Metazoa > Arthropoda > Malacostraca > Decapoda > Parastacidae > Cherax > Cherax quadricarinatus. Next base: position 53,999,749 of record NC_091296.1, on the reverse strand, counting down.
TATGTGCGTTGATCTAAGTTGGTCTCACACCTACATCACCCTAAGACACATTCAACCAACCTAAGACACAATCAACCATCCTAAGACACAATCAACCATCCTAAGACACATTCAACCAACCTAAGACACAATCAACCATCCTAAGACACAATCAACCATCCTAAGACACATTCAACCATCCTAAGACACATTCAACCATCCTAAGACACAATCAACCATCCTAAGACACAATCAACCATCCTAAGACACATTCAACCATACTAAGACACAATCAACCATCCTAAGACACATTCAACCATCCTAAGACACAATCAACCATCCTAAGAAACAATCATCCATCCTAAGACACAATCAACCATCATAAGACACAATCAACCATCCTAAGACACAATCAACCATCCTAAGACACAGTCAACCATCCTAAGAGACAATCAACCATCCTAAGACACAATCAACCATCCCAAAACACAATCAACCATCCTAAGACACAATCAATCATCCTAAGACACAATCAACCATCCTAAGACACAATCAACCATCCTAAGACACAATCAACCATCCTAAGACACAATCAACCATCATAAGACACAATCAACCATCCTAAGACACAATCAACCATCCTAAGACACAATCAATCATCATAAGACACAATCAACCATCCTAAGACACAATCAACCATCCTAAGACACAGTCAACCATCCTAAGAGACAATCAACCATCCTAAGACACAATCAACCATCCCAAAACACAATCAACCATCCTAAGACACAATCAATCATCCTAAGACACAATCAACCATCCTAAGACACAATCAACCATCCTAAGACACAATCAACCATCCTAAGACACAATCAACCATCATAAGACACAATCAACCATCCTAAGACACAATCAACCATCCTAAGACACAATCAACCATCCTAAGACACATTCAACCATCCTAAGACACAATCAACCATCCTAAGACACAATCAACCATCCTAAGACACAATCAACCATCCTAAGACACAATCAACCATCCTAAGACACAATCAACCTCCCTAAGACACATTCAATCATCCTAAGACAAAATCAACCATCCTAAGACACAATCAACCATCCTAAGACACAATCAGCCATCCTAAGACACAATCAACCATCCTAAGACACAATCAACCATCCTAAGACACAATCAACCATCCTAAGACCCAATCAACCATCCTAAGACACAATCAACCATCCTAAGACCCAATCAACCATCCTAAGACCCAATCAACCACCCTAAGACACATTCAACCATCCTAAGACACAATGAACCATCCTAAGACACAATCAACCATTCAAAGACACATTCAACCATCCTAAGACACAATCAACCATCCTAAGACACAATCAACCAACCTAAGACCCAATCAACCACCCAAAGACACATTCAACCATCCTAAGACACAATCAACCATCCTAAGACATAATCAACCTTCCTAAGACACAATCAACCATCCTAAGACACAATCAACCATCCTAAGACACAATAAACCATCCTAAGACCCAATCAACCACCCTAAGACACATTCAACCATCCTAAGACACAATCAACCATCAAAAGACACAATCAACCATCCTAAGACACATTCAACCATCCTAAGATACAATCAACCATCCTAAGACACAATCAGCCATCCTAAGACACAATCAACCATCCTAAGACACAATCAACCATCCTAAGACACATTCAACCATCCTAAGACACAATCAACCATCCAAAGACACAATCACCCATCCTAAGACCCAATCAACCACCCTAAGACACATTCAACCATCCTAAGACACAATCAACCATCCTAAGGCACAATCAACCATCCTAAGACACAATCAATCATCCTAAGACCCAATCAACCACCCTAAGACACATTCAACCATCCTCAGACACAATCAACCATCCTAAGACACAATCAACCATCTAAGACACAATCAACCATCCTAAGACACAATCAACCATCCTAAAACACAATCAATCATCCTTAGACACAATCAACCATCCTAAAACACAATCAACCATGCTAAGACACAATTAACCATCCTAAGACACAATCAACCATCCTAAGACACAATAAACCATTCTAAGACACAATCAACCATCCTAAGACCCACTCAACCACCCTAAGGCACATTCAGCAATGCTAAGACACAATCAACCATCCTAAGACACAATCAACCATCCTAAGACACATTCAACCATCCTAAGACACAATCAACCATCCTAAGACACAATCAACCATCCTAAGACCCAATCAACCACCTTAAGATACATTCAACCATCCTAAGACACAAACAACCATCCTAAGACACAATCAACCACCCTAAGACACATTCAACCATCCTAAGACACAATCAACCATCCTAAGACACAATCAACCATCCTAAGACACAATCAACCATCCTAAGACACAATCATCCATCCTAAGGCACAATCAACCATCCTAAGACACAATCAACCATCCTAAGACACATTCAACCATCCTAAGACACAATCAACCATCCTAAGAGACAATCAACGATCCTAAGACACAATCAACTATCCTAAGACACATTCAACCATCCTAAGACACAATCAACCATCCTAAGACACAATCAACCATCCTAAGACCCAATCAACCACCCTCAGACACATTCAACCATCCTAAGACACAATCATCCATCCTAACACACAATCAACCATCCTAAGACACAATCAACCATCCTAAGACACAATCAACCATCCTAAGACACAATCAACCATCCTAAGACCCAATCAACCATCCTAAGACACAATCAACCATCCTAAGACCCAATCAACCACCCTAAGACACATTCAACCATCCTAAGACACAATCAACCATCCTAAGACACAATCAACCATCCTAAGACACATTCAACCATCCTAAGACACAATCAACCATCCTAAGACACAATCAACCATCCTAAGACCCAATCAAACACCCAAAGACACATTCAAAGATCCTAAGACACAATCAACCATCCTAAGACACAATCAACCATCCTAAGACACAATCAACCATCCTAAGACACAATCAACTATCCTAAAACACAATCAACCATGCTAAGACACAATTAACCATCCTAAGACAAAATCAAATATCCTAAGACACAATCAACCATCCTAAGACACAATAAACCATCCTAAGACCCAATCAACCACCCTAAGACACATTCAACCATCCTAAGACACAATCAACCATAATAAGACACAATCAACCATCCTAAGTCACAGTCAATCATCCTAAGACATAATCAACCATCCTATGACACAATCAACCATCCTAAGACCCAATCAACCACTCTAAGACACATTCAACCATCCTAAGACACAATCAACCATCCTAAGACACAATCAACCATCCTAAGACACAATCAACTATCCTAAGACCCAATCAACCACCCTAAGACACATTCAACCATCCTAAGACACAATCAACCATCCTAAGACACAATCAACCATCCTAAGACACAATCAACCATCCTAAGACACAATCAACCATCCTAAAACACAATCAACCATCCTTAGACACAATCAACCATCCTAAGACACAATCAACCATCCTAAAACACAATCAACCATCCTAAGACACAATTAACCATCCTAAGACACAATCAACCATCCTAAGACACAATAAACCATCCTAAGACACAATCAACCATCCTAAGACCCACTCAACCACCCTAAGGCACATTCAGCAATCCTAAGACACAATCAACCATCCTAAGACACAATCAACCACCTAAGACACATTCAACCATCCTAAGACACAATCAACCATCCTAAGACACAATCAACCATCCTAAGACCCAATCAACCACCCTAAGACACATTCAACCATCCTAAGACACAATCAACCATCCTAAGACACAAACAACCACCCTAAGACACACTCAACCATCCTAAGACACAATCAACCATCCTAAGACACAATCAACCATCCTAAGACACAATCAACCATCCTAAGACACAATCAACCATTCTAAGGCACAATCAACCATCCTAAGACACAATCAACCATCCTAAGACACATTCAACCATCCTAAGACACAATCAACCATCCTAAGACACAATCAATGATCCTAAGACACAATCAACTATCCTAAGACACATTCAACCATCCTAAGACACAATCAACCATCCTAAGACACAATCAACCATCCTAAGACCCAATCAACCACCCTAAGACACATTCAACCATCCTAAGACACAATCAACCATCCTAAGACACAATCAACCATCATAAGACACAATCAACCATCCTAAGACACAATCAACCATTCTAAGACACAATCAACCATCCTAAGACACAATCAATGATCCTAAGACACAATCAACCATCCAAAGACACAATCAACCATCCTAAGACACAATCAACCATCGTAAGACACAGTCAACCATCCTAAGACACAGTCAACCATCCTAAGACACAATCAACCATCCTAAGACACAGCAACCATCCTAAGACACAATCAACCATCCTAAGACACAATCAACCATCCTAAGACACAATCAACCATCCTAAGACACAATCAACCATCCTAAGACACAATCAACCATCCTAAGACACAATCAACCATCCTAAGACACAATCAACCATCCTAAGACACAATCAACCATCCAAATACACAATCAACCATCCTAAGACACAATCAACCATCCTAAGACACAATGAACCATCCTAAGACACAATCAACCATCCTAAGACACAATCAACCATCCTAAGACACAATCAACCATCCTAAGACACAATCAACCATCCTAAGACACAATCAACCATCCTAAGACACAGTCAACCATCCTAAGACACAATCAACCACCCTAAGACACAATCAACCATCCTAAGACACAATCAACCATCCTAAGACACAATCAACCATCCTAAGACACAATCAACCATCCTAAGACACGATCAACCATCCTAAGACACAATCAACCATCCTAAGACACAATCAACCATCCTAAGACACAATCAACCATCCTAAGATACAAACAACCATCCTATGACACAGTCAACCATCGTAAGACACAATCAACCATCCTAAGACACAATCAACCATCCTAAGACACAATCAACCATCCTAAGACACAATCAACAATCCTAAGACACAATCAACCATCGTAAGACACAATGAACCATCCTAAGACACAGTCAACCATCCTAAGACACAATCAACCATCCTAAGACACAATCAACCATCCTAAGACACAATCAACCATCCTAAGGCACAATCAACCATCCTAAGACACAGTCAACCATCCTAAGACACAATCAACCATCCTAAGACACAATCAACCATCCTATAAAACAATCAACCATCCTAAGGCACAATCAACCATCCTAAGACACAATCAACCATCCTAAGACACAATCAACCATCCTAAGACACAATCAACCATCCTAAGACACAGTCAACCATCCTAAGACACAATCAACCATCCTAAGACACAATCAACAATCTTAAGACACAATCAACCATCCTAAGACACAATCAACCATCGTAAGACACAATCAACCATCCTAAGACACAATCAACCATCCTAAGACACAATCAACCATCCTAAGACACAATCAACCATCCTAAGACACAATCAACCATCCTAAGACACAGTCAACCATCCTAAGACACAGTCAACCATCCTAAGACACAATCAACCACCCTAAGACACAATCAACCATCCTAAGACACAATCAACCATCCTAAGACACAATCAACCATCCTAAGACACAATCAACCATCCTAAGACACGATCAACCATCCTAAGACACAATCAACCATCCTAAGACACAATCAACCATCCTAAGACACAATCAACCATCCTAAGACACAATCAACCATCCTAAGACACAATCAACCATCCTAAGACACAATCAACCATCCTAAGACACAATCAACCATCCTAAGACACAATCAACCATCCTAAGATACAATCAACCATCCTAAGACACAATCAACCATCCTAAGACACAATCAACCATCCTAAGACACAATCAACCATCCTAAGACACAATGAACCATCCTAAGACACAATCAACCATCCTAAGACACAATCAACCATCCTAAGACACAATCAACCATCCTAAGACACAATCAACCATCCTAAGGCACAATCAACCATCCTAAGACACAGTCAACCATCCTAAGACACAATCAACCATCCTAAGAAACAATCAACCATCCTAAGAAACAATCAACCATCCTAAGGCACAATCAACCATCCTAAGACACAATCAACCATCCTAAGACACAATCAACCATCCTAAGACACAATCAACCATCCTAAGACACAGTCAACCATCCTAAGACACAATCAACCATCCTAAGACACAATCAACCATCCTAAGACACAATCAACCATCCTAAGACACAATCAACCATCGTAAGACACAATCAAACATCCTAAGACACAATCAACCATTCTAAGACCCAATCAACCACCCTAAGACACATTCAACCATCCTAAGACACAATCAACCATCCTGAGACACAATCAACCATCCTAAGACACAATCAACCATCCTAAGACACAATCAACCATCCTAAAACACAATCAACCATCCTTAGACACAATCAACCATCCTAAGACACAATCAACCATCCTAAAACACAATCAACCATGCTAAGACACAATTAACCATCCTAAGACACAATCAACCATCCTAAGACACAATAAACCATCCTAAGACACAATCAACCATCCTAAGACCCACTCAACCACCCTAAGGCACATTCAGCAATCCTAAGACACAATCAACCATCCTAAGACACAATCAACCACCTAAGACACATTCAACCATCCTAAGACACAATCAACCATCCTAAGACACAATCAACCATCCTAAGACCCAATCAACCACCCTAAGACACATTCAACCATCCTAAGACACAATCAACCATCCTAAGACACAATCAACCACCCTAAGACACACTCAACCATCCTAAGACACAATCAACCATCCTAAGACACAATCAACCATCCTAAGACACAATCAACCATCCTAAGACACAATCAACCATCCTGAGGCACAATCAACCATCCTAAGACACAATCAACCATCCTAAGACACATTCAACCATCCTAAGACACAATCAACCATCCTAAGACACAATCAACGATCCTAAGACACAATCAACCATCCTAAGACACATTCAACCATCCTAAGACACAATCAACCATCCTAAGACACAATCAACCATCCTAAGACCCAATCAACCACCCTAAGACACATTCAACCATCCTAAGACACAATCAACCATCCTAAGACACAATCAACCATCATAAGACACAATCAACCATCCTAAGACACAATCAACCATTCTAAGACACAATCAACCATCCTAAGACACAATCAACCATCCTAAGACACAATCAACCATCCTAAGACACAATCAACCATCCTAAGACACAATCAACCATCGTAAGACACAATCAACCATCATAAGACACAATCAACCATCCTAAGACACAATCAACCATCCTAAGACACAATCAACCATCCTAAGACACATTCAACCATCCTAAGACACAATCAACCATCCTAAGACACAATCAACCATCCTAAGACACAATCAACCATCCTAAGACACAATCAACCATCCTAAGACACAATCAACCTCCCTAAGACACATTCAATCATCCTAAGACAAAATCAACCATCCTAAGACACAATCAACCATCCTAAGACACAATCAGCCATCCTAAGACACAATCAACCATCCTAAGACACAATCAACCATCCTAAGACACAATCAACCATCCTAAGACCCAATCAACCATCCTAAGACACAATCAACCATCCTAAGACCCAATCAACCATCCTAAGACCCAATCAACCACCCTAAGACACATTCAACCATCCTAAGACACAATGAACCATCCTAAGACACAATCAACCATTCAAAGACACATTCAACCATCCTAAGACACAATCAACCATCCTAAGACACAATCAACCAACCTAAGACCCAATCAACCACCCAAAGACACATTCAACCATCCTAAGACACAATCAACCATCCTAAGACATAATCAACCTTCCTAAGACACAATCAACCATCCTAAGACACAATCAACCATCCTAAGACACAATAAACCATCCTAAGACCCAATCAACCACCCTAAGACACATTCAACCATCCTAAGACACAATCAACCATCAAAAGACACAATCAACCATCCTAAGACACATTCAACCATCCTAAGATACAACCAACCATCCTAAGACACAATCAGCCATCCTAAGACACAATCAACCATCCTAAGACACAATCAACCATCGTAAGACACATTCAACCATCCTAAGACACAATCAACCATCCAAAGACACAATCACCCATCCTAAGACCCAATCAACCACCCTAAGACACATTCAACCATCCTAAGACACAATCAACCATCCTAAGGCACAATCAACCATCCTAAGACACAATCAATCATCCTAAGACCCAATCAACCACCCTAAGACACATTCAACCATCCTAAGACACAATCAACCATCCTAAGACACAATCAACCATCCTAAGACACAATCAACCATCCTAAGACACAATCAACCATCCTAAAACACAATCAATCATCCTTAGACACAATCAACCATCCTAAAACACAATCAACCATGCTAAGACACAATTAACCATCCTAAGACACAATCAACCATCCTAAGACACAATAAACCATTCTAAGACACAATCAACCATCCTAAGACCCACTCAACCACCCTAAGGCACATTCAGCAATGCTAAGACACAATCAACCATCCTAAGACACAATCAACCATCCTAAGACACATTCAACCATCCTAAGACACAATCAACCATCCTAAGACACAATCAACCATCCTAAGACCCAATCAACCACCTTAAGATACATTCAACCATCCTAAGACACAAACAACCATCCTAAGACACAATCAACCACCCTAAGACACATTCAACCATCCTAAGACACAATCAACCATCCTAAGACACAATCAACCATCCTAAGACACAATCAACCATCCTAAGACACAATCATCCATCCTAAGGCACAATCAACCATCCTAAGACACAATCAACCATCCTAAGACACATTCAACCATCCTAAGACACAATCAACCATCCTAAGAGACAATCAACGATCCTAAGACACAATCAACTATCCTAAGACACATTCAACCATCCTAAGACACAATCAACCATCCTAAGACACAATCAACCATCCTAAGACCCAATCAACCACCCTAAGACACATTCAACCATCCTAAGACACAATCATCCATCCTAACACACAATCAACCATCCTAAGACACAATCAACCATCCTAACACACAATCAACCATCCTAAGACCCAATCAACCATCCTAGGACCCAATCAACCATCCTAAGACCCAATCAACCATCCTAAGACCCAATCAACCACCCTAAGACACATTCAACCATCCTAAGACACAATCAACCATCCTAAGACACAATCAACCATCCTAAGACACATTCAACCATCCTAAGACACAATCAACCATCCTAAGACACAATCAACCATCCTAAGACCCAATCAAACACCCAAAGACACATTCAAAGATCCTAAGACACAATCAACCATCCTAAGACACAATCAACCATCCTAAGACAAAATCAACCATCCTAAGACACAATCAACCATCCTAAGACACAATAAACCATCCTAAGACCCAATCAACCACCCTAAGGCACATTCAACCATCCTAAGACACAATCAACCATCATAAGACACAATCAACCATCCTAAGACACATTCAAACATCCTAAGACACAATCAACCATCCTAAGACACAATCAGCCATCCTAAGACCCAATCAACCACCCTAAGACACATTTAACCATCCTAAGACACAATCAACCATCCTAAGGCACAATCAACCATCCTAAGACACAATCAACTATCCTAAGACCCAATCAACCACCCTAAGACACATTCAACCATCCTAAGACACAATCAACCATCCTAAGACACAATCAACCATCCTAAGACACAATCAACCATCCTAAGACACAATCAACCATCCTAAAACACAATCAACCATCCTTAGACACAATCAACCATCCTAAGACACAATCAACCATCCTAAAACACAATCAACCATCCTAAGACACAATTAACCATCCTAAGACACAATCAACCATCCTAAGACACAATAAACCATCCTAAGACACAATCAACCATCCTAAGACCCACTCAACCACCCTAAGGCACATTCAGCAATCCTAAGACACAATCAACCATCCTAAGACACAATCAACCACCTAAGACACATTCAACCATCCTAAGACACAATCAACCATCCTAAGACACAATCAACCATCCTAAGACCCAATCAACCACCCTAAGACACATTCAACCATCCTAAGACACAATCAACCATCCTAAGACACAAACAACCACCCTAAGACACACTCAACCATCCTAAGACACAATCAACCATCCTAAGACACAATCAACCATCCTAAGACACAATCAACCATCCTAAGACACAATCAACCATTCTAAGGCACAATCAACCATCCTAAGACACAATCAACCATCCTAAGACACATTCAACCATCCTAAGACACAATCAACCATCCTAAGACACAATCAATGATCCTAAGACACAATCAACTATCCTAAGACACATTCAACCATCCTAAGACACAATCAACCATCCTAAGACACAATCAACCATCCTAAGACACAATCAACCACCCTAAGACACATTCAACCATCCTAAGACACAATCAACCATCCTAAGACACAATCAACCATCATAAGACACAATCAACCATCCTAAGACACAATCAACCATTCTAAGACACAATCAACCATCCTAAGACACAATCAATGATCCTAAGACACAATCAACCATCCTAAGACACAATCAACCATCCTAAGACACAATCAACCATCGTAAGACACAGTCAACCATCCTAAGACACAGTCAACCATCCTAAGACACAATCAACCATCCTAAGACACAGCAACCATCCTAAGACACAATCAACCATCCTAAGACACAATCAACCATCCTAAGACACAATCAACCATCCTAAGACACAATCAACCATCCTAAGACACAATCAACCATCCTAAGACACAATCAACCATCCTAAGACACAATCAATAATCCTAAGACACAATCAACCATCCTAAGACACAATCAACCATCCTAATACACAATCAACCATCCTAAGACACAATCAACCATCCTAAGACACAATGAACCATCCTAAGACACAATCAACCATCCTAAGACACAATCAACCATCCTAAGACACAATCAACCATCCTAAGACACAATCAACCATCCTAAGACACAATCAACCATCCTAAGACACAGTCAACCATCCTAAGACACAATCAACCACCCTAAGACACAATCAACCATCCTAAGACACAATCAACCATCCTAAGACACAATCAACCATCCTAAGACACAATCAACCATCCTAAGACACGATCAACCATCCTAAGACACAATCAACCATCCTAAGACACAATCAACCATCCTAAGACACAATCAACCATCCTAAGATACAAACAACCATCCTATGACACAGTCAACCATCGTAAGACACAATCAACCATCCTAAGACACAATCAACCATCCTAAGACACAATCAACCATCCTAAGACACAATCAACAATCCTAAGACACAATCAACCATCGTAAGACACAATGAACCATCCTAAGACACAGTCAACCATCCTAAGACACAATCAACCATCCTAAGACACAATCAACCATCCTAAGACACAATCAACCATCCTAAGGCACAATCAACCATCCTAAGACACAGTCAACCATCCTAAGACACAATCAACCATCCTAAGACACAATCAACCATCCTATAAAACAATCAACCATCCTAAGGCACAATCAACCATCCTAAGACACAATCAACCATCCTAAGACACAATCAACCATCCTAAGACACAATCAACCATCCTAAGACACAGTCAACCATCCTAAGACACAATCAACCATCCTAAGACACAATCAACAATCCTAAGACACAATCAACCATCCTAAGACACAATCAACCATCGTAAGACACAATCAACCATCCTAAGACGCAATCAACCATCCTAAGACACAATCAACCATCCTAAGACACAATCAACCATCCTAAGACACAATCAACCATCCTAAGACACAGTCAACCATCCTAAGACACAGTCAACCATCCTAAGACACAATCAACCACCCTAAGACACAATCAACCATCCTAAGACACAATCAACCATCCTAAGACACAATCAACCATCCTAAGACACAATCAACCATCCTAAGACACGATCAACCATCCTAAGACACAATCAACCATCCTAAGACACAATCAACCATCCTAAGACACAATCAACCATCCTAAGACACAATCAACCATCCTAAGACACAATCAACCATCCTAAGACACAATCAACCATCCTAAGACACAATCAACCATCCTAAGACACAATCAACCATCCTAAGATACAATCAACCATCCTAAGACACAATCAACCATCCTAAGACACAATCAACCATCCTAAGACACAATCAACCATCCTAAGACACAATGAACCATCCTAAGACACAATCAACCATCCTAAGACACAATCAACCATCCTAAGACACAATCAACCATCCTAAGACACAATCAACCATCCTAAGACACAAGTCAACCATCCTAAGACACAATCAACCATCATAAGAAACAATCAACCATCCTAAGAAACAATCAACCACCCTAAGGCACATTCAACCATCCTAAGACACAATCAACCATCCTAAGACACAATCAACCATCCTAAGACACAATCAACCATCCTAAGACACAATCAACCATCCTAAGACACAATCAACCATCCTAAGACACAATCAACCATCCTAAGACACAATCAACCATCCTAAGACACAATCAACCATCCTAAGACACAATCAACCATCCTAAGACACAATCAACCATCCTAAGACCAATCAACCATCCTAAGACACAATCAACCATCCTAAGACACAATCAACCATCCTAAGACACAATCAACCATCCTAAGACACAATCAACCATCCTAAGACACAATCAACCATCCTAAGACACAATCAACCATCCTAAGACACAATCAACCATCCTAAGACACAATCAACCATCCTAAAACACAATCAACCATGCTAAGACACAATTAACCATCCTAAGACACAATCAACCATCCTAAGACACAATCAACCATCCTAAGACACAATCAACCACCCTAAGACACATTCAACCATCCTAAGACACATTCCATCCTAAGACACAATCAACCATCCTAAGACACAATCAACCACCTAAGACACATTCACCACCCTAAGACACATTCAACCATCCTAAGACACAATCAACCATCCTAAGACCCAATCAACCACCCTAAGACACATCAACCATCCTAAGACACAATCAACCATCCTAAGACACAATCAACCACACAATCAACCATCCTAAGACACAATCAACCATCCTAAGACACAATCAACCATCCTAAGACACAATCAACCATCCTAAGACACAATCAACCATCCTAAGACACAATCAACCATCCTAAGACACAATCAACCATCCTAAGACACAATCAACCATCCTAAGACACAATCAACTATCCTAAAACACAATCAACCATGCTAAGACACAATTAACCATCCTAAGACACAATCAACCATCCTAAGACACAATCAACCATCCTAAGACACAATCAACCATCCTAAGACCCAATCAACCACCCTAAGACACATTCAACCATCCTAAGACACAATCAACCATCCTAAGACACAATCAACCATCCTAAGACACAATCAACCATCCTAAGACACAATCAACCATCCTAAGACACAATCAACCATCCTAAGACACAATCAACCATCCTAAGACACAGTCAACCATCCTAAGACACAATCAACCATCCTAAGACACAATCAACCATCCTAAGACACAATCAACCATCCTAAGACACAATCAACCATCCTAAGACACAATCAACCATCCTAAGACACAATCAACCATCCTAAGACACAATCAACCATCCTAAGACACAATCAACCATCCTAAGACACAATCAACCATCCTAAGACACAATCAACCATCCTAAGACACAATCAACCATCCTAAGACACAATCAACCATCCTAAGACACAATCAACCATCCTAAGACACAATCAACCATCCTAAGACACAATCAACCATCCTAAGACACAATCAACCATCCTAAGACACAATCAACCATCCTAAGACACAATCAACCATCCTAAGACACAATCAACCATCCTAAGACACAATCAACCATCCTAAGACACAATCAACCATCCTAAGACACAATCAACCATCCTAAGACACAATCAACCATCCTAAGACACAATCAACCATCCTAAGACACAATCAACCATCCTAAGACACGATCAACCATCCTAAGACACAATCAACCATCCTAAGACACAATCACCCATCCTAAGACACAATCAACCATCCTAAGATACAATCAACCATCCTATGACACAGTCAACCATCCTAAGACACAATCAACCATCCTAAGACACAATCAACCATCCCAAGACACAATCAACCATCCTAAGACACAATCAACCATCCTAAGACACAATCAACCATCGTAAGACACAATGAACCATCCTAAGACACAGTCAACCATCCTAAGACACAATCAACCATCCTAAGACACAATCAACCATCCTAAGACACAATCAACCATCCTAAGGCACAATCAACCATCCTAAGACACAGTCAACCATCCTAAGACACAATCAACCATCCTATAAAACAATCAACCATCCTAAGGCACAATCAACCATCCTAAGACACAATCAACCATCCTAAGACACAATCAACCATCCTAAGACACAATCAACCATCCTAAGACACAGTCAACCATCCTAAGACACATCAATAAGACACAATCCATCCTAAGACACAATCAACCAATCCTATGACTCAATCAACAATCCTAATACACAATCAACCATCCTAAGACACAATCAACCATCCTAAGACACAATCAACCATCCTAAGACACAATCAACCATCCTAAGACACACCATCAACCATCCTAAGACTAAGACACAATCAACCATCCTAAGACACAATCAACCATCCTAAGACACAATCAACCATCCTAAGACACAATCAACCATCCTAAGACACAATCCTAAGACACAATCAACCATCCTAAACACAATCAACCATCCTAAGACACAATCAACCATCCTAAGACACAATCAACCATCCTAAGACACAATCAACCATCCTAAGACACAATCAACCATCCTAAGACACAATCAACCATCCTAAGACACAATCAACCATCCTAAGACACAATCAACCATCCTAAGACACAATCAACCATCCTAAGACACAATCAACCATCCTAAGACACAATCAACCATCCTAAGACACAATCAACCATCCTAAGCCACAATCAACCATCCTAAGACACAATCAACCATCCTTAGACATAATCAACCATCCTAAGACACAATCAACCATCCTAAACAACAATCAACAATCAACCATCCTAAGACACAATCAACCATCCTAAGACACAATCAACCATCCTAAGACACAATCAACCATCCTAAGACACAATCAACCATCCTAAGACACAATCAACCATCCTAAGACACAATCAACCATCCTAAGACACAATCAACCATCCTAAGCCACAATCAACCATCCTAAGACACAATCAACCATCCTATCCTAAGAAACAATCAACCATCCTAACACTATCAACCATCCTAAGACACAATCAACCATAATAAGACACAATCAACCATCCTAAGACACAGTCAACCATCCTAAGACACAATCAACCATCCTAAGACACAATCAACCATCCTAAGACACAATCAACCATCCTAAGACACAATCAACCATCGTAAGACACAATCAACCATCCTAAGACACAATCAACCATCCTAAGACACAATCAACCATCCTAAGACACAATCAACCATCCTAAGACACAATCAACCATCCTAAGACACAATCAACCATCCTAAGACACAATCAACCATCCTAAGACACAATCAACCATCCTAAGACACAATCAACCATCCTAAGACACAATCAACCATCCTAAGACACAATCAACCATCCTAAGACACAATCAACCATCCTAAGACACAATCCTAAGACACAATCAACCATCCTAAGACACAATCAACCATCCTAAGACACAATCAACCGTCCTAAGACACAATCAACCATCCTAAGACACGATCAACCATCCTAAGACACAATCAACCATCCTAAGACACAATCAACCATCCTAAGACACAATCAACCATCCTAAGACACAATCAACCATCCTAAGACACACTCAACCATCCTAAGACACAATCAACCATCCTAAGACACAATCAACCATCCTAAGACACAATCAACCATCCTAAGACACAATCAACCATCCTAATATACATTCAGCCATCCTAAGACACAATCAACCATCCTAAGACACAATCAACCATCCTAAGACACAATCAACCATCCTAAGACACAATCAACCATCCTAAGACACAATCAACCATCCTAAGACACAATCAACCATCCTAAGACACAATCAACCATCCTACGACACAATCAACCATCCTAATGCACAATCAACCATCCTAAGACACAGTCAACCATCCTAAGACACAATCAACCATCCTAAGACACAATCAACCATCCTAAGAAACAATCAACCATCCTAAGGCACAATCAACCATCCTAAGACACAATCAACCATCCTAAGACACAATCAACCATCCTAAGACACAATCAACCATCCTAAGACACAGTCAACCATCCTAAGACACAATCAACCATTGTAAGACACAATCAACCATCCTAAGACACAATCAACCATCCTAAGACACAATCAACCATCGTAAGACACAATCAACCATCCTAAGACACAATCAACCATCCTAAGACACAATCAACCATCTTAAGACACAATCAACCATCCTAAGACACAGTCAACCATCCTAAGACACAATCAACCACCCTAAGACACAATCAACCATCCTAAGACACAATCAACCATCCTAAGACACAATCAACCATCCTAAGACACAATCAACCATCCTAAGACACAATCAACCATCCTAAGACACAATCAACCATCCTAAGACACAGTCAACCATCCTAAGACACAATCAACCACCCTAAGACACAATCAACCATCCTAAGACACAATCAACCATCCTAAGACACAATCAACCATCCTAAGACACAATCAACCATCCTAAGACACGATCAACCATCCTAAGACACAATCAACCTTCCTAAGACACAATCAACCATCCTAAGACACAATCAACCATCCTAAGACACAATCAACCATCCTAAGACACAATCAACCATCCTAAGACACAATCAACCATCCTAAGACACAATCAACCATCCTAAGACACAATCAACCATCCTAAGACACAATCAACCATCCTAAGACACAATCAACCATCCTAAGACACAATCAACGATCCTAAGATACAATCAACCATCCTATGACACAGTCAACCATCCTAAGACACAATCAACCATCCTAAGACACAATCAACCATCTTAAGACACAATGAACCATCCTAAGACACAATCAACCATCCTAAGACACAATGAACCATCCTAAGACACAATCAACCATCCTAAGACACAATCAACCATCCTAAGACACAATCAACCATCCTAAGACACAATGAACCATCCGCTTTCCCTTTACCCGCTAAAGAAGGATAATCGTTTTTTTTTCTCCAGTTTATAACATCTTCAACCAAATTACACAATCTAGTTAAGCTCCGTTATTTCCCGATCCTTCACACACATGACTATCCTTCACACTCCCGCAGGATCTGTACACAGAGGTGTATATCTCTTAGTATATATATGCTGTGAGTTTACTTTAAACCCCTTTAAAAAATATATAAATTTTCAAATAAATAATCTGCTTGACTTAAGTTACTTTTTTTTTGGAGAAAATAAAAATTCTTCACGAGATCCTCTTTTTAGTTTGCTAATATATATATATATATATATATATATATATATATATATATATATATATATATATATATATATATATATATATATATATATATTTATCTATATATATATATATATATATATATATATATATTTATATATATATATATATATATATATATATATATATATATATATATATATATATATTCTTAAATAAGCTCAGTTATCCACTACTTCATCAATAATTTTATTAATTATTATACACAAAAATAAATAATACATTTGAATTTCGCATTATTGGAATAAAAAGTTCAATTTTGTTAATTAACCTCACTGGATATTTACACAGAGGTTAATGTATATATATATATATATATATATATATATATATATATATATATATATATATATATATATATATATATATATATATATATATATATATATATATATATATATATATATATATATATATAGATATATATATATATATATATATATATATATATATATATATATATATATATATATGTCGTGCCTAATAGGCAGAACTTGCGATCTTGGCTTAAATAGCAACGTTCATCTTGCCATATAGGACAAGCAAAAATTTGTGTATGCAATAATTTCGCCAAAATCATTCTGAACCTAACGAAAAAAATATTTTTCACCGTGTTTGCTTAGTATTAAGTTACTGTAAACAAATCTAAAATATATTTAGTTGGGTTAGGCTAAAATAAATTATTCTTGTTGTAATAAGGTTAGGTAAGTTTTCTAAGATTCCTTTGGGGCAAAATTAAATTTTTGTACATTAACATTAATGAAAAAAATATATCTTTAAAAGTATAAGAGAAAATTTTAGAAAGGACTTAATTTTAAATGAGTTCTTGCTAATTGACCAGTTTTACATATTCGGCACGACATACATATATATATATATATGTATATATATATTATATATGTATACATTATGTATATATATATACATTATATATATATATATATATATATATATATATATATATATATATATATATATATATATATATATATATGTGTGTGTGTGTGTGTGTGTGTATATATATATATATAATTTATATATGTATATATATATATATATATATATATATATATATATATATATATATATATATATATATATATATACATACACTGAGAGCTTACTTCAGTACCTATTTTAGGTACTGAAGTGGTGGTAAAGAGGTTAATGAAGACTTAAAGTACCTCGTGTAGTCAATAGATACCTTGTGTAGTCAATAGAATTTAACCTCTGTTAACAAACCAATTAACCTAAGCTTATTTCAAAGCTCAGCCTTATCTAAAGTATGCTATAACCTCCCAGGATGCCACCCACGACAGTTGACTATCACCCGAATAACTGTTTACTATTAGGTTAGCAGATGCATAAATATATTTTCTCAAACGTTACATTGTACCAAACCAGAGCTCCTTTGACCCAAATGCTAACTCTAAACTCTCCGAGAGGAGATTTCTTGTAGCCTGCCACTCATCATTCAGGAATGTCCTAATATATTCACACTCACTTCTGGGTTCTCTTAATTCCTCCATTTACCCCCTCTAGTGCCTGCCCTCCTATCTTCTCACCCTCACCTTCTGCTCCCTCATCTTCTCACCCTCACCTTCTGCTCCCTCATCTTCCTGGTCTTCAGATCTTCACTGTGTTAACACCTTAGGGACGGTCTCCCTGACCACCAGTGGTCCAGCCAGGCTTCCTTTGACCAGGATCATCGCACCTTCATCCTCCTTCCTCGGTGAGACTCCATCTGCGAGGCTCTCTCAGTGAGGCTCTCTCATTCAGGCTCCTTCAGTGAGGGGCCCCTCAATAAGGGTCCTTCAGTGAGGGTCCTTCAGTGAGACTCCCTCAGTGAGGCTCCCTCAGTGAGGGTCCTTCAGTGAGAGTCCTTCAGTGAGGCTCTCTCAGTGAGACTCCCTCAGTGAGGGTCCTTCAGTGAGAGTCCTTCAGTGAAGCTCCCTCAGTGAGGCTCCCTCAGTGAGGTTCCTTCAGTGAGGCTCCCTCAGTGAGGTTCCTTCAGTGAGGGTGCTTCAGTGAGTCTTCCTCAGTGACGGTCCTTCTTTGAGGTTCCCTCAGTGAGGCTTCCTCAGTGACGGTCCTTCTTTGAGGTTCCCTCAGTGAGGCTTCCTCAGTGAGGCTTTCTCAGTCCTCCACCGCCCCTTCGATCAGTACTCTTCCTCCCTCATTCCTCCTCCACCCTCACAGCGACCCTTCTCTGTCTCTCCCTAAGCCCTCCTCCCTCATACCCACCTTCCCCGCCAACTCTCCTCCACCGCCCTTTACCCCTCTCTCGGTCCCCACTCTCCTCACCAAATTTTCCCATTACTTGCCTGATCCTCCAATATTCCATGAACATTTCATCCCTCTTCCCTACACCCCAACTTTTCCTTTAACTCCCTCCCCCAACTCCTTGATACCCCGTATACCTCAACCTCCCTTTCACCCTACCGAGCAAACAGTAAATTCTTCCTATCTCCCTTACCTCCAGAGAGCAATCATTCCCAGAGTCGGTACCTGCAGATCTGCCTTTGTAGATGTCATAGCTATTTAACCCATACGAGAAATGCCTGACGATATCTTCATCGTCCTGCTGAAGTCACCCAGGTTAGTCTGACAGATTTCTTTATCTCACGTACGAAACCCATTCTGTGTGATATAGTATGATAGGCAAACATAACCAAGCTTCTTGTTTTCTCTATGTAACTGTCACAGAGCACATACTGATGAGGAATCTAGTATTGTTTAATACAAAATTAGGTCTTTTTCTCCAGCCTCCAGAACCAAAGGTTTCCTAAAACGATGCTTTTTCATTTAATTCTTCCCTAAAATTCTCGCATTCAAACCTCCCCTTTCATAACTCTCATCAAAACCCTATTTTTTTGTTGTTATCCTTTCTCTTGTGTTCCCTGCGTGTTCCCCTCCCTTTACTCTAGCCATAATGGGAGCCATCTCCTGCCTGGGCCCATAATGAGACTCCCTCTGTAGATCTCGTATATATGATGCCCAGGGATGACCTGTATTAATGAGGCGATCTCTCTCATGGAGCTATCTCTGTCCTTCTTTAATGTATAGTAGCTGTTTTGGTCCCCTTAACGGAAAGCTTCTGACTCATTCTCTTAATGGATAGCTTGTGTTCTATTCCTCTTAATTAAACGATCTTGCTGGCCAGCTGGTTCATTGACTGCAGGAATCTCGTTTGGTTCCTTAATGAAACTACTCCAACCTGACCTCTTAATGAGACAATTCCATCCGAAGCTGAGCTGCCCAAGGCTCGGACGCTTCTGTATCCCACACTGAACAAAATACACCATACCCACACACACTGTACCCATGACACTGTCTACCTACCTGGAGTCTACCTGGAAAGTATTCCGAGGATGCACGCCCTCGCGGCTCGGTCTTCGACCAGGCCTCCCGGTGGATCAGGGCCTGATCAACTAGCCTGTTACTGCTGGCCACACGCAATCCAACGTACGATCCACAGCCGGCTAATTCGGCCGTGACTTTAGGTATCTGTCCAGCTCCCTCCTGAAGACAACTAGGGGTCTATTGGTAATTCCCTTTATGGCTGGTAGGAGGCTGTTGAACAGTCTTGGGCCCCAGACACTAACTGTGTTTTCTCTTAGTGTATTAATGGTGCCCCACTTTTCATTGGACGTATGTTGCATCTCCTGCCAAGTCTTTTGCTTTCGTAGGGAGTGATTTTTGTGTGCAGATTAGGGATCAACCCCTCCAGGATCTTCCAGGTGTAGATTATGATGTATCTCTCTCGCCTGCGTTCCAGTGAGTACAAGTCAAGTGCTTCCAAGAGTTCCCAGTAGTTAAGGTGTTTGATGGAACTAATATGTGCAGTAAAGGTTCTCTGTACATTCTCTAGATCTGCGATTTCACCTGCCTTCAATGGAGATGTTAATGTACAGCAGTATTCCAGCCTAGTGAAAACAAGTGTACCCACATAGCTCAAATACACTGTACTCTGAATGAATTACTCAAATACATTTGTGACTCTGTATCTTTACCTACACTACATCTCAACTTTTGTTTCCTCCTGTCAACACACTTTTCTCACAAATTAACCGATACACTAATCTTGGGTGTAATTTACAGGCCCCCAAACCTTGATAGGGAGTGCAGTAAACTTCTATGGGACGAAATTCGTAAGGCATCTACATACGAGAATGTTGTGCTAATGGGAGATTTTAACTGTAGAGAAACTGACTAGAGCAGTTTGACACTAAATTTAGAGTCAAGCGACTTTCTTGATAAGATTCAGGATTGTTTTTTTAAAATAGTGTGTGACAGAACCAGCCAGAGGAAATAACCTGCTTGACTTGGTTCTTACCAGCAGGGAATCACTAATTAATAATTTTGAGGTTAATGATGAGCTTGGGCAAAGTGATCACAAATCACTCAGTTTTAATATATCATGGAATTACCCTAATAACGGCAATCAAGTCTCTGTCCCTGACTTCTGCTTGGCTGATTTCATAGGAATGAGAAATTACCTGGGTAGGCTGAACTGGAATGATCTGACTATGGGTCAGGTAGGAGGTGATGGTTGCCGATACGAATTTATTAACTATTTTCACTAAGGTATTTGAGGAGGTAGATCATGGTAATGAATATGATATTGTGTATATGGATTTCAGTAAGGCTTTTAATAGAGTACCACATCAGAGACTATTGAGGAAACTTAAGACACACGGAATAGAAGAATTTTTTTCCTGGATAGAGGCATGGTTGACAGATATAGGCAGCAGAGAGTTTGCATAAATAGGGAGAAATCAGAGTGGGAAAGCGTCACGAGCGGTGTTCCACAGTGTTCAATGTTGGGTCCCTTGTTCTTCACATTCTACACAAACGACATAGATGAGGGAATAAACAGCGACATAAGCAAGTTTACCGATGACACCAAAATAGGCCTTCCAATTCATTCTGATGAGGACTTTAGAGTACTCCAGAGAGATTTGCATAGACTGATGCAGTGGTCGGAGAAGTGGCCGATGCAGTTTAATATAGACAAATGCAAAGTTCTAAACACTGGACAGGAAAATAACCATGCCACATATAAGCTAAATAATGTAGATCTTAATATTACTGATTGCGAAAAGGATTTCGGAGTTCTGGTTA
>NC_091296.1:53924076-53971576 GCF_038502225.1 Cherax quadricarinatus | reverse complement strand
GGACCAGTGCTGTTTCTGGTATTTGTGAACGACATGACGGAAGGAATAGACTCTGAGCTGTCCCTGTTTGCAGATGACGTGAAGTTGATGAGAAGAATTCACTCGATCGAAGACCAGGCAGAACTACAAAGGGATCTGGACAGGCTGCAGACCTGGTCCAGCAATTGGCTCCTGGATTTCAATCCCACCAAGTGCAAAGTCATGAAGATTGGGGAAGGGCAAAGAAGGCTGCAGACGGAGTACAGTCTAGGGGGTCAGAGACTACAAACCTCACTCAAGGAAAAAGATCTTGGGGTGAGTATAAAACCAGGCACATCTCCTGAAGCGCACATCAACCAAATAACTGCTGCAGCATATGGGCGCCTAGCAAACCTCAGAACAGCATTCCGACATCTTAATAAGGAATCATTCAGGACCCTGTACACCGTGTACGTTAGGCCCATATTGGAGTATGTAGCACCAGTTTGGAACCCACACCTAGCCAAGCACGTGAAGAAACTAGAGAAAGTGCAAAGGTTTGCAACAAGACTATATGTCAAACAACAAGACAACTTGTTCACCGGATGTGTCACCTCAGAGTTTAACATATAAAATGTGCTTCTTTTGTCTCTTCTTCCTTTTTCTCTGAAGACGTTTGTAATTTTACATATTTCTGATTACGCGTTTTATTATAATTACATATATATATATATATATATATATATATATATATATATATATATATATATATATATATATATATATATATATATATATATATATATATATATATATATATATATATATATATATATATATATATATATATATATATATATATATATATATATATATATATATATATATACTCCAATACACTGACAGTCTGGCAGTGGGTTCACTACAGTGACAGAGTCTGTCAGAGGGTCCACTACACTGACAGAGTCTGGCAGAGGGTCCACTACACTGACAGAGTCTGGCAGAGGGTCCACTACACTGACAGACTCTGGCAGAGGGTCCACTACACTGACAGAGTCTGGCAGAGGGTCCACTACACTGACAGAGTCTGGCAGAGGGTCCACTACACTGACAGAGCCTGGCAGAGGGTCCACTACACTGACAGAGTCGGGCAGAGGGTCCACTACACTGACAGAGTCTGGCAGAGGGTCCACTACACTGACAGAGTCTGGCAGAGGGTCCACTACACTGACAGAGTCTGGCAGAGGGTCCACTACACTGACAGAGTCTGGCAGAGGGTCCACTACACTGACAGAGTCTGGCAGAGGGTCCATTACACTGACAGAGTCTGGCAGAGGGTCCACTACACTGACAGAGTCTGGCAGAGGGTCCACTACACTGACAGAGTCTGGCAGAGGGTCCACTACACTGACAGAGTCTGGCAGAGGGTCCACTACACTGACAGAGTCTGGCAGAGGGTCCATTACACTGACAGAGTCTGGCAGAGGGTCCACTACACTGACAGAGTCTGGCAGAGGGTCCACTACACTGACAGAGTCTGGCAGAGGGTCCACTACACTGACAGAGTCTGGCAGAGGGTCCACTACACTGACAGAGTCTGGCAGAGGGTCCACTACACTGACAGAGTCTGGCAGAGGGTCCACTATACTGACAGAGACTGGCAGAGGGTCCACTACACTGACAGAGTCTGGCAGAGGGTCCACTACACTGACAGAGTCTGGCAGAGGGTCCACTACACTGACAGAGTCTGGCAGAGGGTCCACTACACTGACAGAGTCTGGCAGAGGGTCCACTACACTGACAGAGTCTGGCAGAGGGTCCACTACACTGACAGAGTCTGGCAGAGGGTCCACTACACTGACAGAGTCTGGCAGAGGGTCCACTACACTGACAGAGTCTGGCAGAGGGTCCACTACACTGACAGAGTCTGGCAGAGGGTCCACTACACTGACAGAGTCTGGCAGAGGGTCCACTACACTGACAGACTCTGGCAGAGGGTCCACTACACTGACAGAGTCTCAGAGGGTCCACTACACTGACAGAGTCTGGCAGAGGGTCCACTACACTGGCAGAGTCTGGCAGAGGGTCCACTACACTGACAGAGCCTGGCAGAGGGTCCACTACACTGACAGAGTCTGGCAGAGGGTCCACTATACTGACAGAGTCTGGCAGAGGGTCCACTACACTGACAGAGTCTGGCAGAGGGTCCACTACACTGACAGAGTCTGGCAGAGGGTCCACTACACTGACAGAGTCTGGCAGAGGGTCCACTACACTGGCAGAGACTGGCAGAGGGTCCACTACACTGACAGAGTCTGGCAGAGGGTCCACTACACTGACAGAGTCTGGCAGAGGGTCCACTACACTGACAGAGTCTGGCAGAGGGTCCACTACACTGACAGAGTCTGGCAGAGGGTCCACTACACTGACAGAGTCTGGCAGAGGGTCCACTACACTGACAGAGTCTGGCAGAGGGTCCACTACACTGACAGAGTCTGGCAGAGGGTCCACTACACTGACAGAGTCTGGCAGAGGGTCCACTACACTGACAGAGCCTGGCAGAGGGTCCACTACACTGACAGAGTCTGGCAGAGGGTCCACTATACTGACAGAGTCTGGCAGAGGGTCCACTACACTGACAGAGTCTGGCAGAGGGTCCACTACACTGACAGAGTCTGGCAGAGGGTCCACTACACTGACAGAGTCTGGCAGAGGGTCCACTACACTGACAGAGTCTGGCAGAGGGTCCACTACACTGACAGAGTCTGGCAGAGGGTCCACTACACTGACAGAGTCTGGCAGAGGGTCCACTACACTGACAGAGTCTGGCAGAGGGTCCACTACACTGACAGAGTCTGGCAGAGGGTCCACTACACTGACAGAGTCTGGCAGAGGGTCCACTACACTGACAGAGTCTGGCAGAGGGTCCACTACACTGACAGAGTCTGGCAGAGGGTCCACTACACTGGCAGAGTCTGGCAGAGGGTCCACTACACTGACAGAGTCTGGCAGAGGGTCCACTACACTGACAGAGTCTGGCAGAGGGTCCACTACACTGACAGAGTCTGGCAGAGGGTCCACTACACTGACAGAGTCTGGCAGAGGGTCCACTACACTGACAGAGTCTGGCAGAGGGTCCACTACACTGACAGAGTCTGGCAGAGGGTCCACTACACTGGCAGAGTCTGGCAGAGGGTCCACTACACTGACAGAGTCTGGCAGAGGGTCCACTACACTGACAGAGTCTGGCAGAGGGTCCACTACACTGACAGAGTCTGGCAGAGGGTCCACTATACTGACAGAGTCTGGCAGAAGGTCCACTACAGTGACAGAGTCTGGCAGAGGGTCCACTACACTGACAGAGTCTGGCAGAGGGTCCACTACACTGACAGAGTCTGGCAGAGGGTCCACTACACTGACAGAGTCTGGCAGAGGGTCCACTACACTGACAGAGTCTGGCAGAGGGTCCACTACACTGACAGAGTCTGGCAGAGGGTCCACTACACTGACAGAGTCTGGCAGAGGGTCCACTACACTGGCAGAGTCTGGCAGAGGGTCCACTACACTGACAGAGACTGGCAGAGGGTCCACTACACTGACAGAGTCTGGCAGAAAGTCCACTACACTGACAGAACCTGGCAGTGGGTCCACTACACTGACAGAGTCTGGCAGAGGGTCCACTACACTGACAGAGTCTGGCAGAGGGTCCACTACACTGACAGAGTCTGGCAGAGGGTCCACTACACTGACAGAGTCTGGCAGAGGGTCCACTACACTGACAGAGTCTGGCAGAGGGTCCACTACACTGACAGAGTCTGGCAGAGGGTCCACTACACTGGCAGAGTCTGGCAGAGGGTCCACTACACTGACAGAGTCTGGCAGAGGGTCCACTACACTGACAGAGTCTGGCAGAGGGTCCACTACACTGACAGAGTCTGGCAGAGGGTCCACTACACTGACAGAGTCTGGCAGAAGGTCCACTACAGTGACAGAGTCTGGCAGAGGGTCCACTACACTGACAGAGTCTGGCAGAGGGTCCACTACACTGACAGAGTCTGGCAGAGGGTCCACTACACAGACAGAACCTGGCAGTGGGTCCACTACACTGACAGAGTCTGGCAGAGGGTCCACTACACTGGCAGAGTCTGGCAGAGGGTCCACTACACTGACAGAGTCTGGCAGAGGGTCCACTACACTGACAGAGTCTGGCAGAGGGTCCACTACACTGGCAGAGTCTGGCAGAGGGTCCACTACACTGGCAGAGTCTGGCAGAGGGTCCACTACACTGACAGAGTCTGGCAGAGGGTCCACTACACTGACAGAGTCTGGCAGAGGGTCCACTACACTGACAGAGTCTGGCAGAGGGTCCACTACACTGACAGAGTCTGGCAGAGGGTCCACTACACTGACAGAGTCTGGCAGAGGGTCCACTACACTGACAGAGTCTGTCAGAGGGTCCACTACACTGACAGAGTCTGGCAGAGGGTCCACTACACCTGGCTGGGTCCACTACACTGACAGAGTCTGGCAGAGGGTCCACTACACTGGCAGAGTCTGGCAGAGGGTCCACTACACTGACAGAGTCTGGCAGAGGGTCCACTACACTGACAGAGTCTGGCAGAGGGTCCACTACACTGACAGAGTCTGGCAGAGGGTCCACTACACTGACAGAGTCTGGCAGAGGGTCCACTACACTGGCAGAGTCTGGCAGAGGGTCCACTACACTGACAGAGTCTGGCAGAGGGTCCACTACACTGACAGAGTCTGGCAGAGGGTCCACTACACTGACAGAGTCTGGCAGAGGGTCCACTACACTGACAGAGTCTGGCAGAGGGTCCACTACACTGACAGAGTCTGGCAGAGGGTCCACTACACTGACAGAGTCTGGCAGAGGGTCCACTACACTGACAGAGTCTGGCAGAGGGTCCACTACACTGACAGAGTCTGGCAGAGGGTCCACTACACTGACAGAGTCTGGCAGAGGGTCCACTACACTGACAGAGTCTGGCAGAGGGTCCACTACACTGACAGAGTCTGGCAGAGGGTCCACTACACTGACAGAGTCTGGCAGAGGGTCCACTACACTGACAGAGTCTGGCAGAGGGTCCACTACACTGACAGAGTCTGGCAGAGGGTCCACTACACTGACAGAGTCTGGCAGAGGGTCCACTACACTGACAGAGTCTGTCAGAGGGTCCACTACACTGACAGAGTCTGGCAGAGGGTCCACTACACTGACAGAAGAGGGTCCACTACACTGACAGAGTCTGGCAGAGGGTCCACTACACTGACAGAGTCTGGCAGAGGGTCCACTACACTGACAGAGTCTGGCAGAGGGTCCACTGACAGAACCTGGCAGAGGGTCCACTACACTGATAGAGTCTGGCAGAGGGTCCACTACACTGACAGAGTCTGGCAGAGGGTCCACTGCACTGACAGAGTCTGGCAGTGGGTCCACTACACTGACAGAGTCTGGCAGAGGGTCCACTACACTGACAGAGTCTGGCAGAGGGTCCACTACACTGACAGAGTCTGGCAGAGGGTCCACTACACTGACAGAGTCTGGCAGAGGGTCCACTACACTGACAGAGTCTGGCAGAGGGTCCACTACACTGACAGAGTCTGGCAGAGGGTCCACTACACTGACAGAGTCTGGCAGAGGGTCCACTACACTGACAGAGTCTGGCAGAGGGTCCACTACACTGGCAGAGTCTGGCAGAGGGTCCACTACACTAACAGAGTCTGGCAGAGGGTCCACTACACTGACAGAGTCTGGCAGAGGGTCCACTACACTGACAGAGTCTGGCAGAGGGTCCACTACACTGACAGAGTCTGGCAGAGGGTCCACTACACTGACAGAGTCTGGCAGAGGGTCCACTACACTGACAGAGTCTGGCAGAGGGTCCACTACACTGACAGAGTCTGGCAGAGGGTCCACTACACTGACAGAGTCTGGCAGAGGGTCCACTACACTGACAGAGTCTGGCAGAGGGTCCACTACACTGACAGAGTCTGGCAGAGGGTCCACTACACTGACAGAGTCTGGCAGAGGGTCCACTACACTGACAGAGTCTGGCAGAGGGTCCACTACACTGACAGAGTCTGGCAGAGGGTCCACTACACTGACAGAGTCTGGCAGAGGGTCCACTACACTGACAGAGTCTGGCAGAGGGTCCACTACACTGACAGAGTCTGGCAGAGGGTCCACTACACTGACAGAGTCTGGCAGAGGGTCCACTACACTGACAGAGTCTGGCAGAGGGTCCACTACACTGACAGAGTCTGGCAGAGGGTCCACTACACTGACAGAGTCTGGCAGAGGGTCCACTACACTGACAGAGTCTGGCAGAGGGTCCACTACACTGACAGAGTCTGGCAGAGGGTCCACTACACTGACAGAACCTGGCAGTGGGTCCACTACACTGACAGAGTCTGGCAGAGGGTCCACTACACTGACAGAGTCTGGCAGAGGGTCCACTACACTGACAGAGCCTGGCAGAGGGTCCACTACACTGACAGAGTCTGGCAGAGGGTCCACTATACTGACAGAGTCTGGCAGAGGGTCCACTACACTGACAGAGTCTGGCAGAGGGTCCACTACACTGACAGAGTCTGGCAGAGGGTCCACTACACTGACAGAGTCTGGCAGAGGGTCCACTACACTGACAGAGTCTGGCAGAGGGTCCACTACACTGACAGAGTCTGGCAGTGGGTCCACTACACTGACAGAGTCCGGCAGAGGGTTCACTACACTGACAGAGTCTGGCAGAGGGCCCACTACACTGACAGAGTCTGGCAGAGGGTCCACTACACTGGCAGAGTCTGGCAGAGTGACATAGTCAGACAGAGGGTCCACTACACTGACAGAGTCTGGCAGAGGGTCCACTACACTGACAGAGTCTGGCAGAGGGTCCACTACACTGACAGAGCCTGGCAGAGGGTCCACTGCACTGACAGAGTCTGGCAGAGGGTCCACTACACTGACAGAGTCTGGCAGAGGGTCCACTACACTGACAGAGCCTGGCAGAGGGTCCACTACACTGACAGAGTCTGGCAGAGGGTCCACTACACTGACAGAGTTTGGCAGAGGGTCCACTACACTGACAGAGTTAGGCAGAGGGTCCACTACACTGACAGAGTTTGGCAGAGGGTCCACTACACTGACAGAGTCAGGCAGAGGGTCCACTACACTGACAGAGTGACAGAGTCTGGCAGAGGGTCCACTACACTGAAAGAGTCTGGCAGAGGGTCCACTACACTGACAGAGTCTGGCAGAGGGTCCACTACACTGACAGAGTCTGGCAGAGGGTCCACTACACTGACAGAGTCTGGCAGAGGGTCCACTACACTGACAGAGTCTGGCAGAGGGTCCACTACACTGACAGAGTCTGGCAGAGGGTCCACTACAGTGACAGAGTCTGGCAGAGGGTCCACTACACTGACAGAGTCTGGCAGAGGGTCCACTACACTGACAGAGTCTGGCAGAGGGTCCACTACACTGACAGAGTCTGGCAGAGGGTCCACTACACTGACAGACTCTGGCAGAGGGTCCACTACACTGACAGACTCTGGCAGAGGGTCCACTACACTGACAGAGTCTGGCAGAGGGTCCACTACACTGACAGAGTCTGGCAGAGGGTCCACTACACTGACAGAGTCTGGCAGAGGGTCCACTACACTGACAGAGTCTGGCAGAGGGTCCACTACACTGACAGAGTCTGGCAGAGGGTCCACTACACTGACAGAGTCTGGCAGAGGGTCCACTACACTGGCAGAGTCTGGCAGAGGGTCCACTACACTGGCAGAGTCTGGCAGAGGGTCCACTACACTGACAGAGTCTGGCAGAGGGTCCACTACACTGACAGACTCTGGCAGAGGGTCCACTACACTGACAGAGTCTGGCAGAGGGTCCACTACACTGACAGAGTCTGGCAGAGGGTCCACTACACTGACAGAGTCTGGCAGAGGGTCCACTACACTGACAGAGCCTGGCAGAGGGTCCACTACACTGACAGAGTCTGGCAGAGGGTCCACTACACTGACAGAGTCTGGCAGAGGGTCCAATACACTGACAGATTCTGGCAGGGGGTCCACTACACTGGCAGAGTCTGGCAGAGGGTCCACTACACTGACAGAGTCTGGCAGAGGGTCCACTACACTGACAGAGCCTGGCAGAGGGTCCACTACACTGACAGAGCCTGGCAGAGGGTCCACTACACTGACAGAGTCTGGCAGAGGGTCCACTACACTGACAGAGCCTAGCAGAGGGTCCACTACACTGACAGAGTCTGGCAGAGGGTCCACTATACTGACAGAGTCTGGCAGAGGGTCCACTATACTGACAGAGTCTGGCAGAGGGTCCACTACACTGACAGAGTCTTGCAGAGGGTCCACTACACTGACAGAGTCTGGCAGAGGGTCCGCTACACTGACAGACTCTGGCAGAGGGTCCACTACACTGACAGAGTCTGGCAGAGGGTCCACTACACTGACAGAGTCTGGCAGAGGGTCCACTACACTGACAGACTCTGGCAGAGGGTCCACTACACTGACAGTCTCTGGCAGAGGGTCCACTACACTGACAGAATCTGGCAGAGGGTCCACTACACTGACAGACTCTGGCAGAGGGTCCACTACACTGACAGTCTCTGGCAGAGGGTCCACTACACTGACAGATTCTGGCAGAGGGTCCACTACACTGACAGAGTCTGGCAGAGGGGTATATGAGGCAGAGTTTATGGCAGGGGTAATGAGATGGTTAATGCAGTGGTCTTCATACTTCCTCACCAGTGACATTTACTCGCATCATTAGTGAGTTTTCTGCCAACTTCCTCAACCTTCTCTTAGTTTTTCTTCTAACTTCGCTTCCTTTATTATCATTATTCTCTTGCTCTATTAATTATTTCCAAAATTTTATTGTCGTCCTATTTTTTTTTCTTTTGTATATATTTGCTATCCCTCCTATCTTTCAG
The DNA here is from genome assembly GCF_038502225.1 of Cherax quadricarinatus. Lineage (NCBI taxonomy): Eukaryota > Metazoa > Arthropoda > Malacostraca > Decapoda > Parastacidae > Cherax > Cherax quadricarinatus. The sequence goes on along the minus strand of NC_091296.1, from coordinate 53,962,646 downwards.
GTTCTCATTTAATTCATCATCTTTCTTTACTTACCGTTTTCCTATCATTATATGTGAATTATTCTTTTTTTTATATTTTCTTTTCCTAAATATATATTTATGGGTGCACATCCTGACACTCAGGAATCGCATTTGGGTTCTAAAAATTGCTTAAGTAATAGTGTTTGTTTAATAAACAGATTGTACTATGAAACAGGAATGAAACTGGAGAGGTTCAACATATATGTCGTGCCCAAAAGGTAAAATTGGTCAATTAGCAAGAACTCATTTAAAATTAAGTTCTTTCTAAAATTTTCTGTTATACGTTTAAAGATATAATTTTTCATTAATGTTAATGTAAAAATTAATAATTTTGTGCCAAAGGAACCTTAGAAAACTTACCTAACCTTATTATAACAAGCGCAATATAATTTAGCCTTATCCAACTAAATATATTTTAGATAAGTTTACAATAATTTAATAATAAAAAACACACTGAAATATATTTTTTCGTTAGGTTCAGAATGACTCTTGCGAAATCATTGCGTTCATAAATTTTCGCTTGCCTTATTCGGTAAAAAGAGCTTTACTATTTAAACCAAAATCTCAAGTTTTACCTATTTGGTACGATATATATATATATATATATATATATATATATATATATATATATATATATATATATATATATATATATATATATATATATATATATATATATATATATATATATATATATATATATAATGAAATCACGAAACAAGTGATTTTGAATCATCAACAGAACCGCAGCTAACCAGGATTCGATCCTGCTTCACTATGCCCAACCCTGTGAGAACAGGACAATGTATGTATCCCTCTATCCACTGGACCAACAATTCTGAAACACCAGGCGCCCAGTGGAACTGAGTGTGTTTTCCCTGATACGAGAACATTCGTAGTCGTCGAGCATCAGAGACTAATTTCAGCCTCCTCGTATTTGGGTACCAGCCTTCACGAGTAGTCTATATATATGCATGAAATCGCGAAACAAGTGATTTTGAATCATTAACAGAACTGTAGCTAGGCAGGATTCGATCCTGCGTCACCATGCCTAGCCCTGTGACAACAGGACCACGTATGTTCTCGCATCAAAGAAAACACGTTCAGTTACACTGGGGCGACTTAGTCGGACTTAGTCGGACTCTTCGCGAACTTACAAATGCAAAAAGTCCAGCTCGATCCCCAGTACTCCTTACAAGAATCAGCTCTGCCATCGTGAGCAGGCAGCTATAATGAGGAGCATCATTCACCACTGCTGACATTCCTAACAGAAACTACACTTTTCTTCTAGCAATAAATCGCAGCGTAACCTATTTATGACTGGCAGGAATGAGCAAGGGTCTCTAATGATAACTTTCCTGGTAATGGAGCATCTTGAAATGGCTGAAAGAAAAAGCGAAATAGAACTGGGATCGTTATTACGCTTAAAACTTATTAGATATGACATGGTCAATGGAAATTACAGCGTCATATATTACTTCGTATTGTGAAGCCTTGCAGAAGTCCTCAGGCCTTGTGTGTGCGTGCGTGTGAGAGAGAGAGAGAGAGAGACTGGGAGGGGAGAGAGAGAAAGGGGTATAGCTTGAGACTAGAGGAGCTGGCATGAAATTATAAAGCATGATATGAGTATACAAGACTGAGAGTGATGAAGTAGACCTTGACATGCATGTGAAAGAAACAGAGGAACAGAGGAATGGTGGGAGAAATAGAGGGAGGAAGGGTTAAAGATATATCAAAATGGAGTGGGTGATATATATATATATATATATATATATATATATATATATATATATATATATATATATATATAGATATATATATATATATATATATATATATATATATATATATATATATATATATATATATAGATATATATATATATATATATATATATATATAGGTAGTAGGTTGGTAGACAGCAACCACCCAGGGAAGTACTACCGTCCTGCCAGATGACTGTGAAACAGAAACCTGTAACTGTTTTGCATGATGGTAGGATTGCTGGTGTCTTTTTCTGTCTCATAAACACGCTAGATAACAGGGATATCTTGCTACTCCAACTTACACTTTGGTCACACTTCACAGACACGCACATGCATATATATATACATACATCTAGGTTTTTCTCCTTTTTCTACATAGCTCTTGTTCTTCTTTATTTCTTCTATTGTCCATGGGGAAGTGGAAAAGAATCTTTCCTCCGTAAGCCATGCGTGTCGTATGAGGCGACTAAAATGCCGGGAGCAATGGGCTAGTAACCCCTTCTCCTGTAGACATTTACTAAAAAAGAGAAGAAGAAAAACTTTATAAAACTGGGATGCTTGAATGTGCGTGGATGTAGTGCAGATGACAAGAAACAGATGATTGCTGATGTTATGAATGAAAAGAAGTTGGATGTCCTGGCCCTAAGCGAAACAAAGCTGAAGGGGGTAGGGGAGTTTCGGTGGGGGGAAATAAATGGGATTAAATCTGGAGTATCTGAGAGAGTTAGAGCAAAGGAAGGGGTAGCAGTAATGTTGAATGATCAGTTATGGAAGGAGAAAAGAGAATATGAATGTGTAAATGCAAGAATTATGTGGATTAAAGTAAAGGTTGGATGCGAGAAGTGGGTCATAATAAGCGTGTATGCACCTGGAGAAGAGAGGAATGCAGAGGAGAGAGAGAGAGATTTTGGGAGATGTTAAGTGAATGTATAGGAGCCTTTGAACCAAGTGAGAGAGTAATTGTGGTAGGGGACCTGAATGCTAAAGTAGGAGAAACTTTTAGAGAGGGTGTGGTAGGTAAGTTTGGGGTGCCAGGTGTAAATGATAATGGGAGCCCTTTGTATAGAAAGAGGTTTAGTTATAGGTAATACATATTTTAAGAAAAAGAGGATAAATAAGTATACAAGATATGATGTAGGGCGAAATGACAGTAGTTTGTTGGATTATGTATTGGTAGATAAAAGACTGTTGAGTAGACTTCAGGATGTACATGTTTATAGAGGGCCCACAGATATATCAGATCACTTTCTAGTTGTAGCTACACTGAGAGTAAAAGGTAGATGGGATACAAGGAGAATAGAAGCATCAGGGAAGAGAGAGGTGAAGGTTTATAAACTAAAAGAGGAGGCAGTTAGGGAAAGATATAAACAGCTATTGGAGGATAGATGGGTTAATGAGAGCATAGGCAATGGGGTCGAAGAGGTATGGGGTAGGTTTAAATATGTAGTGTTAGAGTGTTCAGCAGAAGTTTGTGGTTACAGGAAAGTGGGTGCGGGAGGGAAGAGGAGCGATTGGTGGAATGATGATGTAAAGAGAGTAGTAAGGGAGAAAAAGTTAGCATATGAGAAGTTTTTACAAAGTAGAAGTGATGCAAGGAGGGAAGAGTATATATAGAAAAAGAGAGAGGTTAAGAGAGTGGTGAAGCAATGTAAAAAGAGAGCAAATGAGAGAGTGGGTGAGATGTTATCAACAAATTTTGTTGAAAATAAGAAAAAGTTTTGGAGTGAGATTAACAAGTTAAGGAAGCCTAGAGAACAAATGAATTTGTCAGTTAAAAATAGGAGAGGAGAGTTATTAAATGGAGAGTTAGAGGTATTGGGAAGATGGAGGGAATATTTTGAGGAATTGTTAAATGTTGATGAAGATAGGGAAGCTGTGATTTCGTGTATAGGGCAAGGAGGAATAACATCTTGTAGGAGTGAGGAAGAGCCAGTTGTGAGTGTGGGGGAAGTTCGTGAGGCAGTATGTAAAATGAAAGGGGGTAAGGCAGCCGGGATTGATGGGATAAAGATAGAAATGTTAAAAGCAGGTGGGGATATAGTTTTGGAGTGGTTGGTGCAATTATTTAATAAATGTATGGAAGAGGGTAAGGTACCTAGGGATTGGCAGAGAGCATGCATAGTTCCTTTGTATAAAGGCAAAGGGGACAAAAGAGAGTGCAAAAATTATAGGGGGATAAGTCTGTTGAGTATACCTGGTAAAGTGTATGGTAGAGTTATTATTGAAAGAATTAAAAGTAAGACTGAGAATAGGATAGCAGATGAACAAGGAGGCTTTAGGAAAGGTAGGGGGTGTGTGGACCAGGTGTTTACAGTGAAACATATAAGTGAACAGTATTTAGATAAGGCTAAAGAGGTCTTTGTGGCATTTATGGATTTGGAAAAGGCGTATGACAGGGTGGATAGGGGGGCAATGTGGCAGATGTTGCACGTGTATGGTGTAGGAGGTAGGTTACTGAAAGCAGTGAAGAGTTTTTACGAGGATAGTGAGGCTCAAGTTAGAGTATGTAGGAAAGAGGGAAATTATTTCCCAGTAAAAGTAGGCCTTAGACAAGGATGTGTGATGTCACCGTGGTTGTTTAATATATTTATAGATGGGTTGTAAGAGAAGTAAATGCGAGGGTCTTGACAAGAGGCGTGGAGTTAAAAGATAAAGAATCACACATAAAGTGGGAGTTGTCATAGTTGCTCTTTGCTGATGACACTGTGCTCTTGGGAGATTCTGAAGAGAAGTTGCAGAGATTGGTGGATGAATGTGGTAGGGTATGCAAAAGAAGAAAATTAAAAGTGAATACAGGAAAGAGTAAGGTTATGAGGATAACAAAAATATTAGGTGATGAAAGATTGAATATCAGATTGGAGGGAGAGAGTATGGAGGAGGTGAATGTACTCAGATATTTGGGAGTGGACGTGTCAGCGGATGGGTCTATGAAGGATGAGGTGAATCATAGAATTGATGAGGGGAAAAGGGTGAGTGGTGCACTTAGGAGTCTATGGAGACAAAGAACTTTATCCTTGGAGGCAAAGAGGGGAATGTATGAGAGTATAGTTTTACCAACACTCTTATATGGGTGTGAAGCATGGGTGATGAATGTTGCAGCGAGGAGAAGGCTGGAGGCAGTGGAGATGTCATGTCTGAGGGCAATGTGTGGTGTGAATATAATGCAGAGAATTCGTAGTTTGGAAGTTAGGAGGAGGTGCGGGATTACCAAAACTGTTGTCCAGAGGGCTGAGGAAGGGTTGTTGAGGTGGTTCGGACATGTAGAGAGAATGGAGCGAAACAGAATGACTTCAAGAGTGTATCAGTCTGTAGTGGAAGGAAGGCGGCGTAGGGGTCGGCCTAGGAAAGGTTGGAGGGAGGGGGTAAAGGAGGTTTTGTGTGCGAGGGGCTTGGACTTCCAGCAGGCGTGCGTGAGCGTGTTTGATAGGAGTGAATGGAGACGAATAGTTTTTAATACTTGACGTGCTGTTGGAGTGTGAGCAAAGTAACATTCATGAAGGGGTTCAGGGAAACCGGCAGGCCGGACTTGAGTCCTGGAGATGGGAAGTACAGTGCCTGCACTCTGAAGGAGGGGTGTTAATGTTGCAGTTTAAAAACTGTAGTGTAAAGCACCCTTCTGGCAAGACAGTGATGGAGTGAATGATGGTGAAAGTTTTTCTTTTTCGGGCCACCCTGCCTTGGTGGGAGTCGGCCAGTGTGATAATAATATATATATATATATATATATATATATATATATATACATATATATATATATATATATATATATATATATATATATATATATATATATATATATATATATATATATGCAAAACAACCACTCTGAAAGAATAGAGAAATTCCAAGCGCTTTCATGACTACTCACATTATCATAGTTCCTTGATAATGTGAGTAGTCACGAAAGCACTTGGAATTTCTCTATTTTTTCAGAGTGGTTGTTTTGCATATTCTGAAATCACCTGTTTACTGTGATCTTATTGCATATGTATATATATATATATATATATATATATATATATATATATATATATATATATATATATATATATATAAAGAATATAAAATATATATATATAAATATATATATATAAAAGAATAAGAAGAAGAAAATTGTCAAAGTGGGAAGTCTGAATGTGCGTGGATGTTGTGCAAATGATAAGAAAGAGATGATTGTGGATGTTATGAATGAGAAGAAGCTGGATGTCCTGGTTTTAAGTGAAACAAAGCTGAAGGGGGTGGGAGAGTTTCAATGGAGAGGAATAAATGGGATTAGGTCAGGGGTTTCAAATAGAGTTAGAGCTAAAGAAGGAACAGCAATAATGTTGAAGGATAAGTTATGGCAGGAAAAGAGGGACTATAAATGTATTAATTCAATGATTATGTGGAGTAAAATAAAGATTGGATATGAAAAGTGGGTTATAATAAGCGTGTATGCACCTGGAGAAGAGAGAAGTGTAGAGGAGAGAGAGAGATTTTGGGAAATGTTGAGTGAATGCGTGGGGAGTTTTGAATCAAGTGTGAGAGTAATGGTGGTTGGGGATTTCAATGCTAAAGTGGGTAAAAATGTTGTGCAGGGAGTAGTAGGTAAATTTGGGGTGCCAGGGGTAAATGTAAATGGGGAGCCTTTAATTGAGCTATGTGTAGAAAGAGATTTGGTAATAAGTAATACATATTTTATGAAAAAGAGGATAAATAAATATACAAGGTATGATGTAGCACGTAATGAAAGTAGTTTATTAGATTATGTATTGGTGGATAAAAGGTTGATGGGTAGGCTCCAGGATGTACATGTTTATAGAGGGGCAACTGATATATCGGATCATTATTTAGTTGTAGCTACACTTAGAGTAAGAGGTAGATGGGAAAAGAGGAAGGTGGCAACAACAAGTAAGAGGGAGGTGAAAGTGTATAAACTAAGGGAGGAGGAAGTTCTGGTGAGATATAAGCGACTATTGGCAGAAAGGTGGGCTAGTGCAAAGATGAGTAGTTGGGGGGTTGAAGAGGGTTGGAATAGTTTTAAAAATGCAGTATTAGAATGTGGGGCAGAAGTTTGTGGTTATAGGAGGGTGGGGGCAGGAGGAAAGAGGAGTGATTGGTGGAATGATGAAGTAAAGGGTGTGATAAAAGAGAAAAAGGTACCTTATGAGAGGTTTTTACAAAGCAGAAGTGTTATAAGAAGAGCAGAGTATATGGAGAGTAAAAGAAAGGTAAATAGAGTGGTGAGAGAGTGCAAAAGGAGAGCAGATGATAGAGTGGGAGAGGCACTGTCTAGAAATTTTAATGAAAATAAGAAAAAATTTTGGAGTGAGTTAAACAAGTTAAGAAAGCCTAGGGAAAGTATTGATTTGTCAGTTAAAAACAGAGTAGGGGAGTTAGTAGATGGGGAGATGGAGGTATTAGGTAGATGGCGAGAATATTTTGAGGAACTTTTAAATGTTAAGGAAGAAAGAGAGGCAGTAATTTCATGCACTGGTCAGGGAGGTATACCATCTTTTAGGAGTGAAGAAGAGCAGAATGTAAGTGTGGGGAAGGTACGTGAGGCATTACGTAGAATGAAAGGGGGTAAAGCAGCTGAAACTGACGGGATCATGACAGAAATGTTAAAAGCAGGGGGGGATATAGTGTTGGAGTGGTTGGTACTTTTGTTTAATAAATGTATGAAAGAGGGGAAGGTACCTAGGGATTGGCGGAGAACGTGTATAGTCCCTTTATGTAAAGGGAAGGGGGACAAAAGAGACTGTAAAAATTATAGAGGAATAAGTTTACTGAGTATACCAGGAAAAGTGTACGGTAGGGCTATAATTGAAAGAATTAGAGGTAAGACAGAATGTAGGATTGCAGATGAGCAAGGAGGTTTCAGAGTGGGTAGGGGATGTGTAGATCAAGTGTTTACATTGAAGCATATATGTGAACAGTATTTAGATAAAGGTAGGGAAGTTTTTATTGCATTTATGGATTTAGAAAAGGCATATGATAGAGTGGATAGAGGAGCAATGTGGCAGATGTTGCAAGTATATGGAATAGGTGGTAAGTTACTAAATGCTGTAAAGAGTTTTTATGAGGATAGTGAGGCTCAGGTTAGGGTGTGTAGAAGAGAGGGAGAATACTTCTCGGTAAAAGTAGGTCTTAGACAGGGATGTGTAATGTCACCATGGTTGTTTAATATATTTATATTTATATATATATATATTTATGGGGTTGTAAAGGAATTAAATGCTAGGGTGTTCGGGAGAGGGGTGGGATTAAATTTTAGGGAATCAAATTCAAAATGGGAATTGACACAGTTACTTTTTGCTGATGATACTGTGCTTATGGGAGATTCTAAAGAAAAATTGCAAAGGTTAGTGGATGAGTTTGGGAATGTGTGTAAAGGTAGAAAGTTGAAAGTGAACATAGAAAAGAGTAACGTGATGAGGGTATCAAATGATTTAGATAAAGAAAAATTGGATATCAAATTGGGGAGGAGGAGTATGGAAGAAGTGAATGTTTTCAGATACTTGGGAGTTGACGTGTCGGTGGATGGATTTATGAAGAATGAGGTTAATCATAGAATTGATGAGGGAAAAAAGGTGAGTGGTGCGTTGAGGTATATATGGAGTCAAAAAACGTTATCTATGGAGGCAAAGAAGGGAATGTATGAAAGTATAGTAGTACCAACACTCTTATATGGATGTGAAGCTTGGGTGGTAAATGCAGCAGCGAGGAGACGGTTGGAGGCAGTGGAGATGTCCTGTTTAAGGGCAATGTGTGGTGTAAATATTATGCAGAAAATTCGGAGTGTGGAAATTAGGAAAAGGTGTGGAGTTAATAAAAGTATCAGTCAGAGGGCAGAAGAGGGGTTGTTGAGGTGGTTTGGTCATTTAGAGAGAATGGATCAAAGTAGAATGACATGGAAAGCATATAAATCTATAGGGGAAGGAAGGCGGGGTAGGGGTCGTCCTCGAAAGGGTTGGAGAGAGGGGGTAAAGGAGGTTTTGTGGGCAAGGAGCTTGGACTTCCAGCAAGCGTGCGTGAGCGTGTTAGATAGGAGTGAATGGAGACGAATGGTACTTGGGACCTGACGATCTGTTGGAGTGTGAGCAGGGTAATATTTAGTGAAGGGATTCAGGGAAACCGGTTATTTTCATATAGCCGGACTTGAGTCCTGGAAATGGGAAGTACAATGCCTGCACTTTAAAGGAGGGGTTTGGGATATTGGCAGTTTGGAGGGATATGTTGTGTATCCTTATATGGGTATGCTTCTAAACTGTTGTATTCTGAGCACCTCTGCAAAAACAGTGATAATGTGTGAGTGTGGTGAAAGTGTTGAATGATGATGAAAGTATTTTCTTTTTGGGGATTTTCTTTCTTTTTTGGGTCACCCTGCCTCGGTGGGAGACGACCGACTTGTTGAAAAAAAAAAAAAAAAAAAAAAAAATATATATATGTGTATATATATATATATATATATATAATATTTATAATATATATTTGTATATATATATATATATATATATATATATATATATATATATATATAATTTGTGTTTACACTGAAGCATGTAAGTGAATAATATTCAAATAAGAAATTTTCACTGCATTTCTGGGCTTAGAAAAAGCATATTATTAAGTGCATAAGGAAGCAATATGGAGGACGCTGCAAATATATGAACTAGACGGTAGGTTAACTAATGCAGCGAAGAGCTATTAAGTGCATGTGGAGGCGCAGGTTAATGTATGTAGGAGAGAACGCTAGGGACGGGGAGTAGTGTAGGACTGGGAGCGGTGTGGGATTGGGAGTGGTGTGGGACTGGGAGTGGTGTGGGAATGGGAGTGATGTGGGACAGGGAGTGGTGTAGGACTGGGAGTGGTGTGGGAATGGGAGTGATGTGGGACAGGGAGTGGTGTAGGACTGGGAGCGGTGTGGGACTGGGAGTGGTGTGGGACTGGGAGTGGTGTGGGACTGGGAGTGGTGTAGGACTGGGAGCGGTGTGGGACTGGGAGTGGTGTGGGACTGGGAGTGGTGTGGGACTGGGAGCGGTGTGGGACTGGGAGTGGTGTGGGACTGGGAGTGGTGTGGGAATGGGAGTGATGTGGGACAGGGAGTGGTGTAGGACTGGGAGTGGTGTGGGACTGGGAGTGGTTTGGAACTGGGAGTGGTGTGGGACTGGGAGTGGTTTGGGACTGGGAGTGGTGTGGAACTAGAAGTGATGTGTGACTGGGAGTGGTGTGGGACTGGGAGTGGTGTGGAACTGGGGAGTGGTGTGGGACTAGGGAGTGGTGTGGGACTGGGAGTGGTGTGGGACTGGGAATGGAGTAGGACTGGGATGTGGTGTGGGACTAGGGAGTGGTGTGGGACCGGGATTTTTGTGGGACTGGGAGTGGTGTAGGACTGGGGAGTTGTGTGAGACTGGGAAGTTGTGTGGGACTAGGGAGTGGTGTGGGACTGGGAGTGGTGTGGGATTGGGAGTGGTGTGGGACTGGGAGTGGTGTGGGACTGGGAGTGGTGTGGAACTGGGAGTGGTGTGGGACTGGGAGTGGTGTGGAACTGGGAGTGGTGTGGAACTGGGTGTGGTGTGGGACTGGGAGTGGTGTGGGACTGGGAGTGGTGTGGGACTTGGAGTGGTGTGGGACTGGGAGTGGTGTGGGACTGGGAGTGCTGTGAGCCTGGGAGTGGCGTGGGACTGGGAGGGGTGTGGGACTGGGAGTGTTGTGGGACTGGGAGTGGTGTAGGACTGGGAGTGGTGTGGGACTGGGAGTGGTGTGGGACTCGGGAGTGTTGTGGGACTGGGAGTGGTGTGGGATTGGGAGTGGTGTGGGACTGGGAGTGGTGTGGGACTGGGAGTGGTGTGGGACTCGGGAGTGTTGTGGGACTGGGAATGGTGTGGGACTCGGGAGTGTTGTGGGACTGGGAGTTGTGTGGGACTGGGAGTGGTGTGGGACGGGGAGTGGTGTAGGACTGGGGAGTGGTGTGAGACTGGGGAGTTGTGTGGGACTAGGGAGTGGTGTGGGACTGGGAGTGGTGTGGGATTGGGAGTGGTGTGGGACTGGGAGTGGTGTGGAACTGGGAGTGGTGTGGGACTGGGAGTGGTGTGGAACTGGGAGTGGTGTGGAACTGGGAGTGGTGTGGGACTGGGAGTGGTTTGGGACTGGAAGTGGTGAGAGACTGGGAGTGGTGTGGGACTGGGAGTGGTTTGGGACTTGGAGTGGTGTGGGACTGGGAGTGGTGTGGGACTGGGAGTGGTGTTTGACTGGGAGTGGTGTGGGACTGGGAGGGGTGTGGGACTGGGAGTGTTGTGGGACTGGGATTGGTGTAGGACTGGGAGTGGTGTGGGACTGTGAGTGGTGTGGGACTCGGGAGTGTTGTGGGACTGGGAGTGGTGTGGGACTGGGAGTGGTGTGGGACTCAGGAGTGTTGTGGGACTGGGAGTGGTGTAGGACTGGGGAGTGGTGTGAGACTGGGAAGTTGTGTGGGACTAGGGAGTGGTGTGGGACTGGGAGTGGTGTGGGACGGAGAGTGGTGTGAGACTGGGAGTGGTGTGGGGCTGGGAGTGGTTTGGGACTTGGAGTGGTGTGGGACTGGGAGTGGTGTGGGACTGGGAGTGGTGTGGGACTGGGAGTGGTGTGGGACTGGGAGGGGTGTGGGACTGGGAGTGGTGTGGAACTGGGGAGTGGTGTGGGACTAGGGAGTGGTGTGGGACTGGGAGTGGTGTGGGACTGGGAGTGGTGTAGGACTGGGAGTGGTATGGGACTGGGAGTGGTGTGGGACTGGGAGTGGTGTTGGACTGGGGAGTGGTGTGAGACTGGGGAGTTGTGTGGGACTAGGGAGTGGTGTGGGACTGGGAGTGGTGTGGGACTGGGAGTGGTGTGGGACTGGGAGTGGTGTGGGACTGGGAGTGGTGTAGGACTGGGAGTGGTATGGGACTGGGAGTGGTGTGGGACTGGGAGTGGTTTGAGACTGGGAGTGGTGTGGGACTGGGAGTGGTGTGAGACTGGGAGTGGTGTGGGACTGGGAGTGGTGTGGGACTGGGAGTGGTGTGGGACTGGGAGTGGTGTGGGACTGGGAGTGGTGTGGGACTGGGAGTGGTGTGAGACTGGGAGTGGTGTGGGACTTGGAGTGGTGTGGGACTGGGAGTGGTGTGGGACTGGGAGTGGTGTGGGACTGGGAGTGGTGTGGGACTGGAGTGTTGTGAGACTGGGAGTGGTGTGGGACTGGGAGTGGTGTGGGACTGGGAGTGGTGTGGGACTGGGAGTGGTGTGGGACTGGGAGTGGTGTGGGACTGGGAGTGGTGTGGGACTGGGAGTGGTGTGGGACTTGGAGTGGTGTGGGATTGGGAGTGGTGTGGGACTGGGAGTGGTGTGGGACTGGGAGTGGTGTGGGACTGGGAGGGGTGTGGGACTGGGAGTGTTGTGGGACTGGGAGTGGAGTAGGACTGGGAGTGGTGTGGGACTGGGAGTGGTGTGGGACTCGGGAGTGTTGTGGGACTGGGAGTGGTGTGGGACTGGGAGTGGTGTGGGACTCAGGAGTGTTGTGGGACTGGGAGTGGTGTGGGACTGGGAGTGGTGTGGGAATGGGAGTGGTGTAGGACTGGGGAGTGGTGTGGGACTGGGGAGTGGTGTGGGACTGGGAGTTGTGTGGGACTGGGAGTGGTGAGTGGGAGTGGTGTGGGACTGGGAGTGGTGTGGGATTGGGAGTGGTGTGGGACTGGGAGTGGTGTGGACTGGGAGTGGTGTGGGACTGAGAGTGGTGTGGGACTGGGAGTGGTGTGGGACTGGGAGTGGTGTGGGACTGGGAGTGGTGTGGGACTGGGAGTGGTGTGGGACTGGGAGTGGTGTGGGACTGGGAGTGGTGTGGGACTGGGAGTGGTGTGGGACTGGGAGTGGTGTGGGACTGGGAGTGGTGTGGGACTGGGAGTGGTGTGGGACTGGGAGTGGTGTGGGACTGGGAGTGGTGTGGGACTGGGAGTGGTGTGGGACTGGGAGTGGTGTGGGACTGGGAGTGGTGTGGGACTGGGAGTGGTGTGGGACTGGGAGTGGTGTGGGACTGGGAGTGGTGTGGGACTGGGAGTGGTGTGGGACTGGGAGTGGTGTGGGACTGGGAGTGGTGTGGGACTGGGAGTGGTGTGGGACTGGGAGTGGTGTGGGACTGGGAGTGGTGTGGGACTGGGAGTGGTGTGGGACTGGGAGTGGTGTGGGACTGGGAGTGGTGTGGGACTGGGAGTGGTGTGGGACTGGGAGTGGTGTGGGACTGGGAGTGGTGTGGGACTGGGAGTGGTGTGGGACTGGGAGTGGTGTGGGACTGGGAGTGGTGTGGGACTGGGAGTGGTGTGGGACTGGGAGTGGTGTGGGACTGGGAGTGGTGTGGGACTGGGAGTGGTGTGGGAGTTGGAGTGATGTGGGAGTTGGAGTGGTGTGGGAGTTGGAGTGGTGTGGGAGTTGGAGTGGTATGGGAGTTGGAGTGGTATGGGAGTTGGAGTGGTGTGGGAGTTGGAGTGGTGTGGGAGTTGGAGTGGTATGGGAGTTGGAGTGGTATGGGAGTTGGAGTGGTGTGGGAGTTGGAGTGGTGTGGGAGTTGGAGTGGTGTGGGAGTTGGAGTGGTGTGGGACTGGGAGTGGTGTGGGACTGGGAGTGGTGTGGGACTGGGAGTGGTGTGGGACTGGGAGTGGTGTGGGACTGGGAGTGTTGTGGGACTGGGAGTGGTGTGGGACTGGGAGTGGTGTGGGACTGGGAGTGGTGTGGGACTGGGAGTGGTGTGGGACTGGGAGTGGTGTGGGACTGGGAGTGGTGTGGGACTGGGAGTGGTGTGGGACTGGGAGTGGTGTGGGATGGAAACATCTGGTACAGAGTGGGAACTGCTTCTTACCGAAAACTCGGTTATTTTGAGAAATCTCAAAGAGAAGTTGTGAGGGTTAATGAACGAATTTGTGAGAGAAAGTAAGGAAGGAAACTGAACATAAAAAAGAGCAAAGTTACGAAATAATAAAAAAAATATAGGTAATGATTGAATATTTCATTGCAGGGAGGGAGGGTGGGAGGGAGGGAGGGAGGGACGGAGGGAATGAGGGAGGGACGGAGGGAGGGAGCGAGGGAGGGAGCGAGGGAGGGAGGGAGGGAGGGAGGGAGGGAGGGAGGGAGGGACGGAGGGAGGGAGCGAGGGAGGGAGCGAGGGAGGGAGGGAGGGAGGGAGGGAGGGAGGGAGGGTGGGAGGGAGGGAGGGAGGGAGGGAGGGAGGGAGGGAGGGAGGGAGGGAGGGAGGGAGGGAGGGAGGGAGGGAGGGAGGGAGGGAGGGTGGGAGGGAGGGAGGGAGGGTGGGAGGGAGGGAGGGAGGGAGGGAGGGAGGGAGAGAGGGAGGGAGGGAGGGAGGGAGGGAGGGAGGGAGGGAGGGAGGGAGGGAGGGAGGGAGGGAGGGAGGGAGGGAGGGAGGGAGGGAGGGAGGGAGGGAGGGAGGGAGGGTGGGAGGGAGGGAGGGAGGGAGGGAGGGAGGGAGGGAGGGAGGGAGGGAGGGAGGGAGGGAGGGAGGGAGGGAGGGAGGGAGGGAGGGAGGGTGGGAGGGAGGGAGGGAGGGAGGGAGGGAGGGAGGGAGGGAGGGAGGGAGGGAGGGTGGGAGGGAGGGAGGGTGGGAGGGAGGGAGGGTGGGAGGGAGGGAGGGAGGAATGGAGGGAGAGAGGGAGGGAAGGTAGGAGGGACTGAGGGAGGGAGTGAGGGAGGGAGGGATGGAGGGAGAGTGGGAGGGAGGGTGGGAGGGAGGGAGGGATGGAGGGAGGGAGGGAGGGAGGGAGGGTGGGAGGGAGGGTGGGAGGGAGGGAGGGTGGGAGGGAGGGAGGGTGGGAGGGAGGGAGGGTGGGAAGGAGGGAGGGAGGAATGGAGGGAGAGAGGGAGGGAAGGTAGGAGGGAGTGAGGGAGGGAGTGAAGGCAGGAGGAATGGAGGGAGAGAGGGAGGGAAGGTAGGAGGGAGTGAGGGAGGGAGTGAAGGCAGGAGTAATGGAGGGAGAGAAGGTAGGAGGGAGTGAGGGAGGGAGCGAGGGACGGAGGGAGGGAGGGAGGGAGGGAGGGAGGGAGGGAGCGAGTAAATGAGTTCATATATTTGGAAGAGGACTTATCGGCTAATATTTTTTTTCTCTTTGAGAGATACAATGAACCAGTGAACTGATGAATAATTGACAACTGACAAAGAACTTTATCCATAGAGGTTAATGTGGGAAATGTACCAGAGTATACGGATATCAACATTATGTGGCTGGGAAGCATAAGTTCCAAATATTGCAGCGAGGAGGAGGCTGGAGGCAGTGGAGATGTCATGTTCCAAGGCTATGTGTGTTTGTGAATATTCTGCAGAGACTTCGGAGTTAGAAAAGTAAAATGTATGGCATTATGAAAAATAATATTCAGAGGGCTGAGAATTTGTTGGGGTGGTTTGGATAGTTAGAGAGGATGGAGAAAAATAGGATGACTAGAACATATAAATTTGGGGTGAAGCGAAGGAGGGGTAGGGTTCACCCTAGGATAATTGAAGGGAAGGGGTCTCAAACAGGTTTTGAGTACTAGGAGCTTGATCATCTAACGGGTTCGTGTGAGCGTGTTAGAGAGAAGTGAAGACATTTATTTTTTTTATGATTTGACGTGCTATTGGAATGTGAGCAAGGAAACCCATATGAAGGGATTCAGGAAAACCGGTTAGCCAGACTTGAATCCTGAAGGTAAGAAGTAGAGTGCCTACCCTCAGGAGGAGGGGTGGGGAAATAGCAGTTTGGAGACTCATTTGAGCTGTAATGTCGGTGTGCCTCTGGCATGATATTAACGGACTGATGGAGAAAGACTTTCTTTTGCCTTTGAGGGATATGAGAATAGATGTACTGTGAAAGTTTGTGGGATACAGTAAACTCACTGACACAGCTTCTGGGGAACAGTAAGCTCACAGATGATGCTAACTGACACAGACAGGTCACAGAAGAGTTGTCTGTGAAATCTTCCTATTGTAAGCCTCTCAGCTCTGTGGTACAGCGTTAGACTTACATGTCAAGACCAGGGGTTCGAGTCCCATCCAGGCTTCTGTTTACATATATATATATATATATATATATATATATATATATATATATAAATATATATATATATCACTCACAACACTGCGCTAGCCAAGGAATCGAACCCATATTGTACTGGCCTGCCTCATGGTAAGCGAGAACCACATGACGCTTTAAACCACAGGACCGATGTGGTTTAAAGCGTCATGTGGTTCTCGCTTACCATGAGGTATCGTAGGGGTTCTTAAAAGGAGATATCGAGGGTTGAAGGTAGACACACTTGTTGGATGGTAACGATATATTGTCAGACTGTGATGATGGGAGATGGACCCAGCCTCTGCCTTGTCCTAGCCTGTGTCAAACGCCGACTGAGAAGGAGGCAGAGGTACGAACGTACACATGCGCATCCCGTGACGTCACACAAACAGTCACTCGGCCTAAGGGGTCTTCTATATAAACACATGGATGATACTATAATGCTCAGCTAATCTATACAACACATGTAAGGGGATTCAGTAACTATGCTGACAGAGGCAGGCCAGTACAACATGGGTTCGAATCCTTGGCTAGCGCAGTGTTATTATTGATCAATACCACTCGTTCGTGGTTACAATAATATATATATATATATATATATATATATATATATATATATATATATATATATATATATATATATATATATATATATATATATATATACATACATACAGTAAGATCACAGTAAACAGATGATATCAGAATATGCAAAACAACCACTGTGAAAGAATAATGAAATTCCAAGCTCTTTCTTGACTTCTCACATTATCACATTATCCTTGATAATGTGAGAAGTCACGAAAGAGCTTGGAAATTCATTATCCTTTCACAGTGGTTGTTTTGCACACACACACACACACACACACACACACACACACACACACACACACACACACACACACACACACACACACACACACACACACACACACACACACACACACACACACACACACACACACACACACACACACACAATCTTTAAAAAAGGAGACAGACATGAAGCACTAAACTACAGACCAGTGTCACTGACATGTATAGCATGCAAAATCATGGAAAAGATTGTCAGGAGAAGAATGGTGGAACATCTAGAAAGGAATGATCTCATCACCAGCAGACAACATGGTTTCAGAGACGGGAAATCCTTTGTCACAAACCTACTGGAGTTCTATGACATGGTGACAGCAGTAAGACAAGAGAGAGAGGGGTGGGTGGATTGCATTTTCTTGGACTGCAAGAAGGCGTTTGACACAGTACCACACAAGAGATTGGTGCAAAAACTGGAGGACCAAGCAGGGATAACAGGGAAGGCACTGCAATGGATCAGGGAATACTTGTCAGGAAGACAGCAGCGAGTAATGGTACGTGGCGAGGTGTCAGAGTGGGCACCTGTGACCAGCGGGGTTCCACAGGGGTCAGTCCTAGGACCAGTGCTGTTTCTGGTATTTGTGAATGACATGACGGAAGGAATAAACTCCGAGGTGTCCCTGTTTGCAGATGACGTGAAGTTGATGAGAAGAGTTCATTCGATCGAAGACCAGGCAGAACTACAAAGGGCTCTGGACAGGCTGCAGACCTGGTCCAGCAATTGGCTCCTGGAGTTCAATCCCACCAAGTGCAAAGTCATGAGGATTGGGGAAGGGCAAAGAAGACCGCAGACGGAGTACAGTCTAGGGGGCCAGAGACTACAAACCTCACTCAAGGAAAGAGATCTTGGGGTGAGTATAACACCAGGCACATCTCCTGAAGCGCACATCAACCAAATAACTGCTGCAGCATATGGGCGCCTTGCAAACCTCAGAACAGCATTCCGACATCTTAATAAGGAATCGTTCAGGACCCTGTACACCGTGTACGTTAGGCCCATGTTGGAGTATGCGGCACCAGTTTGGAACCCACACCTAGCCAAGCACGTAAAGAAACTAGAGAAAGTGCAAAGGTTTGCAACAAGACTAGTCCCAGAGTTAAGAGGTATGTCCTATGAGGAGAGGTTAAGGGAAATCAACCTGACGACACTGGAGGACAGCAGAGATAGGGGGGACATGATAACGACTTACAAAATACTGAGAGGAATTGACAAGGTGGACAAAGACAGGATGTTCCAGAGACTGGACACATCAACACGGGGACACAGTTGGAAACTGAAGACACAGATGAATCACAGGGATGTTAGGAAGTATTTCTTCAGCCACAGAGTAGTCAGGAAGTGGAATAGTTTGGGAAGCGATGTAGTGGAGGCAGGATCCATACATAGCTTTAAGCAGAGGTACGATGAAGCTCATGGTTCAGGGAGAGCGACCTAGTAGCGAACAGTGAAGAGGCGGGGCCAGGAGCTTGGACTCGACCCCTGCAACCTCAACTAGGTGAGTACAACTAGGTGAGTACACACACACACACACACACACACACACACACACACACACACACACACACACACAAACGACTTAATGTATGCAGATGCGATATAAATTAACCTTTTAATTTTTAACATGCATCAGAAAGATATAAAATCAGACGCTGTAAAAACTTTACTTAATCAGATTTTTTACAACTAGATACACATTTAATCTTCGCGTAAAATTTCTTGAAGGGTCAAATATGCGAATTTTCTCTTGCTAGCTGGAATAAAAGTGTTATTTATATATATATATATATATATATATATATATATATATATATATATATATATATACATATATATGTACATATATATACATATATATATACATATATATATATACAATAAGATCACAGTAAACAGGTGATTTCAAAATATGCAAAACAACCACTCTGAAAGAATAGAGAAATTCCAAGCGCTTTCGTGACTACTCACATTATCAAGGAACTATGAAAGTGAAGCATCCAAGGAAGCTATATAAGGGGTCGGCCAGCACCTCACTATCAGATCCCACAACGGTTAAACACGTGACGCGCGGCGAGCCAACTTGTATTATTAAATTCTACCCAAATTCTATTAATTATAAATGGATCTAATTTATATAAACCAAAGGAAATATTCATATTATTGTCAAAACTGCTTTTTATGAAACAAGATTCAATTATATTCCTGTCGACCATGGACTTGCTTGATACTACTTTCTCAACTTTTTGAAAATCAATTGGATGGTTAAAATCTCTTACATGAATAAATAGAGCATTGGAATCTTGTCCAGTTCTAATGCTATATTTATGTTGTTTTAATCTTAGTTCGAGATTTTTACCAGTTTGACCGTAATAAACTTTATCGCAAATTTTACAAGGAATCTTATAGACACATCCATCAGCATTTTGGGGGGAATTCTTAATCAAAAGTTTTTTTACTGTATCAAGATTTTTGAATACAACTTTAATATTAAAAGTCTTAAGAAGAGAAGGCATATCAACCAAGTTTTCATGGTAAGGGAGAACCAACATATTTTTATTCAAGTTGGCTCGCCGCGCGTCACGTGTTTAACCGTTGTGGGATCTGATAGTGAGGTGCTGGCCGACCCCTTATATAGCTTCCTTGGATGCTTCACTTTCATAGTTCCTTGATAATGTGAGTAGTCACGAAAGCGCTTGGAATTTCTCTATTCTTTCAGAGTGGTTGTTTTGCATATATATATATATATATATATATATATATATATATATATATATATATATATATATATATATATATATATATATATATATATAAAACCACGAACGAGTGGTATTGATCAATAACAACACTGCGCTAGCCAAGGATTCGAACCCATGTTGTACTGGCCTGCCTCATGGTAAGCGAGAACCACATGACGCTTTAAACCACAGGACCACCCAACCCTACAAGAATGGCGCAGCCAGCACACAGCTAGCTGTTGGGCCGCCATCCGAGGGCATACGGAGGTGTGGGAGCTTCTAAGCTAATTTTATTCTCATCCCTGTTTGGTGTACTAACCTCACGAGCAGTATTTATATATTATTGTAACCACGAACGAGTGGTATTGATTAATAACAACACTGCGCTAGCCAAGGAGCTTAGAAGCTCCCACACCTCCGTATACCCTCGGATGGCGGCCCAACAGCTAGCTGTGTGCTGGTTGCACCATTCTTGTAGGGTTGGGTGGTCCTGTGGTTTAAAGCGTTATGTGGTTCTCGCTTACCATGAGGCAGGCCAGTACAACATGGGTTCGAATCCTTGGCTAGCGTAGTGTTTGAGGGGATGTTTGGCCAAATTTTGATGTTTGTTCAATTTGAGAAGCGAACTGCGTGAGATTTTCTGTTATGACACTGTTTCCTTTACTGAATTCGAAAGAGAAAAGATTGGAGAATACGATTAAGAACTTACATTAACTTTTTTCAGCTTTTAGTGGGAGAAATCAGCTGGGAAAAACACAAATTTTCAGTGATTTTTCAGTTGAATACAGAGTCCAGTGGTTGGCGAAGGTCGATCAAAACCGACGATTTCTCATCCAAGAATTCTTCACAAATACGTTGCTTTATTTAAATCAAGTGGTACCTCCTCTTCAGTGCACATACGCTCAACAAAGTGTTAAAAACTAGTTATTGAATCAGTCATTCTGCTTTCCCAGACAATTGGAGTTATGCTATTCGAAAAACGAACAAAAATTAAAATTTCTTCAGATTCTCTTCTGTCGGCGAGAGACGCATTTTTGTGCGACTCTTAAACCTGAACGAAATTTCCTGAAAATTGATCTGAATGTTATTTAGGAACAGTGTAACAACATAAAACTTGTGGGTAGATATATATATATACATATAAATATATATATATATATATATATATATATATATATATATATATATATATATATATATATATATATATATATTTATTTATTTATTTATATTATGTCAGTAACAACACTGCACTATGTAAAGTAAAAGGACACAAATGCAACTAATGTGACATTTTATTGTGGCAACGTTTCGCTCTCCAGGAGCTTTATCAAGCCATTACAAACAATACGTGGACTTGATAAAGCTCCTGGAGAGCGAAACGTTGCCACAATAAAATGTCACATTAGTTGCACTTGTGTCCTTTTACATTACATATTGTCGGTAATTCTACCAACTTTATTACAACACTGCACTAGCCAAGGAGTCGAACCCATGCTGTTTTGGTCCGCCTCATGATGAGCGAAAACGCATGACGCTTTAGACCACACAATCCTTAACAATGGCGCATCCAGCCAAGCTAGATGTTGTACCCATCATCGAAGGACATACGGTGGTGTGGACGCCTCTGAGCTAATATTCTACTCCCTGTTTGTGTACTAGCTCAACAAACAGTATATTATATTACTGTAACCACGAAACGAGTGGTATTGATCATTAATAACACTGCACTAGCCAAGAAGAGAGGGTAGAAGAGGTAAGAACAGCAGGGAGAGAGGACGGAAGAGGTAACAACAGCAGGGAGAGAGAGAGAGGACAGAAGAGGTAACAACAGCAGGGAGAGAGGACGGAAGAGGTAACAACAGCAGGGAGAGAGGACGGAAGAGGTAACAACAGCAGGGAGAGAGAGAGAGGACAGAAGAGGTAACAACAGCAGGGAGAGAGGACGGAAGAGGTAACAACAGCAGGGAGAGAGGACGGAAGAGGTAACAACAGCAGGGAGAGAGGACGGAAGAGGTAACAACAGCAGGGAGAGAGGACAGAAGAGGTAACAACAGTAGGGAGGACAGAAGAGGTAACAACAACAGGGAGAGAGGACAGAAGAGGTAACAACAGCAGGGAGAGAGGACGGAAGAGGTAACAACAGCAGGGAGAGAGAGAGAGGACAGAAGAGGTAACAGTAGGGAGGACAGAAGAGGTAACAACAGCAGGGAGAGAGGACGGAAGAGGTAACAACAGCAGGGAGGGAGGACGGAAGAGGTAACAACAGCAGGGAGAGAGGACGGAAGAGGTAACAACAGCAGGGAGGGAGGACGGAAGAGGTAACAACAGCAGGGAGAGAGGACGGAAGAGGTAACAACAGCAGGGAGAGAGAGGACAGAAGAGGTAACAACAGTAGGGAGGACGGAAGAGGTAACAACAGCAGAGAGAGAGGACAGAAGAGGTAACAACAATAGGAAGGACAGAAGAGGTAACAACAGTAGGGAGGACAGAAGAGGTAACAACAGCAGGGAGAGAGGGTAGAAGAGGTAACAATGGTACTTGTGGTGCCGTTGTGAGCGTTGGTGCATAAACAGTTATGTAAGACTCGGGGATGCTCCCATGGCAACACAGTCTAGCGTAATACGAGTAAATTTTAATGTATCTCACTGCTACTCAACAAGCGCGCTGCTGGTCGTGTCAAGGATATATTTAAATATTTATTGTAAATGTATATTTGTTTAGGAGTTTGTTTAAGAAAACCATTATTAATTTAACGTGGAATATACCTGAAGAGGGTTTCGGGGGTCAACGCCCCCGCGGCCCGTTCTGAGACCAGGCCTCGTGGCGGATCAGGGTCTGATAACCAGGCTGTTACTGCTAACCGCAAGCAAACTGACGTACGAACCACAACTCGGCTGGTCAGGTACTGATTTTAGGTTCCTGCCCAGCGTCTTCTTGAAGACAGCCAGGAGTCTATTGGTAATCCCTCTTATGTATACTGGGATGCAGTTGAGCAGTCTTGGGCCCCCTGACACTTGCTGTGTTCTTTCTCAGTGTACTCGTGGCGCCCGTACTTTTTACTGGGAGAATGTTTCATCTCCTGCCTAGTCTTTTGCTTTCGTAGGGAGTGATTTTCGTGTGCAAGTTTGGTACCAATCCCTCTAGGATTTCCAAGTGTATATTATTATGTATCTTTCTCGCCTTCATTACAGGGAATAGAAATCAAGGGACTGCAACCGTTCCCAGTAATTTAGGTGCTTTATCGTACTTATGTGTGCCGTGAAGGTTCTCTGTACACTCTCCAGATCAGCAATTTCCCCTGCCTTGAAGGAGGCAGTTAGTGTACAGGAGTATTCCAGCCTAGAGAGAACAAGCGATTTGAAGAGAATCATCATGGACTTGGCATCCTAGTTTTGAAGGTTCTCATTATCCATCATATCATTTTCCTAGCAGGTGAGGTAGATACATTGTTGTGGTCTCTGAAGGTGAGATCCTCTGACATTATCACTCCCAGGTCCTTCACATTACTCTTTCACTCTATTGTATGGTTAGAATTTTAACCTAAATTTTAACGTATTTTTAAATAAAGAAAGAAAGCATTTAGTAGTTAAAAAGGAGTGCTGAAAATCTGACATTGAAAATCACGTAAGAAAATAAACTAAACTGAAAACGGAACTTCTTATTCACGGTCACTCGTCAAATAACGTACCCCTGTTGACACGGACAGACATATTCAATTATGCATATGCGTTCATTTGTAAAAGCTAACTGACGCAATCACACAGTGTAGAAAACATGTTAAAGCACACCTTAAAAGTTTCTGTCAAGCTTAAGCTGTATGACAGGTTCCTCAAGTGGTAGCGTATCTTTGATTACTGTCCAACTGACTGCTTGACCCAAGGGAAAGAACTAACGATTTATGTATATCGTAATGTCAGAAAGTATTGAAAAGAACGAGACTCTTCCTCTAATGACAGTCATAATAACTGATGATAATATCTCTGGAATGAGAATTTGTCTGGACACGCAAGAAAAATCCTTCAAGGAAGGTGACTTAATGCCGGTGAAGCCCTCATAAATAAGACACGTGAGCAAATATTTCGACTACACAACGTGCTTCTTCAGTCAGATACAGGCGAATATAACACTGGAGACAGGAGACGAGGCCTTGAGGCAGTCACTCCCTCAAAAGGAGAATTCTTATTCCAAGGAATTAATACATACTACGATTTCTTCTGATTTAATCTGGTTACCTTTATCTCTATCATTCCTCACGTGCTGTAAGACATTTATTGGTTAGCTCTCTCTCTCTCTCTCTGGGAATATCATAATAAAATGGGAAATAATAAAATAAGGTAGCAAAATAAGTTTTAAAGAACATTTGGACGCAGTATTAGTGTAGAGTATAAGTATTGTCCAACCGCCATACAGTACTGCAGCTCTACAAGACGACCTCATGAAGCACCAAAACTACAATATTAATGTATCACGGGGGTAAATCAAACTTAGATGCAGACCTGTATTAGTGACAATGTTTCGCCCACACAGTAGGCATATACAGAGGGAGAAGCGATGTCATTAATCAAGGCATTCACTAAATCTAAGGTGTCATTTACTTCTCCATGTAAGTATTTACATACCAGTCAGAGTTCCAAGAATACATCATACTCTCAGACTTCCGTAACCAGCCATAGGTCCATCAGCTACCCCCTCACGAGCCCTTCAACACGCCTGCTTGTCGCACTCCAGACATACTACCAGGTCGTCGTAAGATCAGAGACCTAACGAATAATCTAACAACAGCGATGTATCATTATCGGTGATGTATCTGTGAGGAGGCAGACGAGAGCCAGGAGGAAGCCTGGGTAATATTCCCAAGTTGAGAGGTTACGAGAGCAACGGGAAAACATGGTTTAGAAAGCACCCAAGTTCTGGGCAACAGGTGGGGGTAAGAGGCAGTCTAGCCAGGCACTTTCTGGTATCTTAGGATGACCTCCTGGCAGGATGGTGCTGCCAGCCTCCCAGGGACAAGGAACACGAAGGATAGAAGAGGAGAAACAAAGGGGGGAGAGGAAAGGGAGAAAATAATAGGGAAAACGTCAGCTAGTGGGTGATCCATTGAAAGACAGTTTAGTCAACGGGTATGTGTAAGTACGAGAAAAAGTGGTGAGTTGAGATGAGAGAGAACAGGCAGGCAAGCTGAGGAGACATCTCTTCTCACGTTGTCAACACCTTGATATAATGAGAAGCACAAATCCCACGAACTTTAGCTTCACCTGAGCTGTTGTCATGGTGACTCAAAACAAGGCCGTCCTCTGATATGAAATTTTATTAAATATCCTGATCCAAGAGGGCTAGGATAGCTTTTACAAGCAAGCTGAGCTTATATCCAGTTTGTCTTCAGTTTATCTACACTGCGTGAAAAATCAGTGAGCATCACGAATATATATATATATATATATATATATATATATATATATATATATATATATATATATATATATATATATATATATATATATATATATATATATATATATATATCGTGCCGAATATGTAAAACTGGTCAATTAGCAAGAACTCATTTAAAATTAAGTCCTTTCTAAAATTTTCTCTTATACGTTTAAAGATATATTTTTTTCATTATTGGTAATGTAAAAAATTTTAATTTTGCTCCAAAAGAATCTTAGAAAACTTACCTAACCTTATTATAACAAGAACAATTTATTTTAGCTTAACCCAACTATATATATTTTAGATTTGTTTACAATAATTTATTACTAAAAAACACAGTGAAATATATTTTTTTCGTTAGGTTCAGAATGATTTTGGCAAAATTATTGCATACACAAATTTTCGCTTGTTCTATATGGCAAGATGAACGTTGCTATTTAAGCCAAGATCGCAAGTTCTGCCTATTCGGCACGACATATATATATATACATATATATATATATATATATATATATATATATATATATATATATATATATATATATATATATATATATATATATATGAAAGGAATTCGCAAAAGCAGGCGAAATATACACAAACACTGATCTCTGGCCGAAGGAGACTACGAGCCTACGAACCTTGGAACAAGGTACGCAGTTCTTTACCATTCTAACCACACTGGACCAATACCTTGGCGTCCAGCTTGCGCTAAACGTTGATCCAAGGCAGCCAGTTTTCAGGGAGAAGGCTTACAGCTTTTCATCTCATCCCCTGCATGCATCGACCAACTAGAGATTTTTAACCTTGTTTCATGGTTCGTAGGTTCGAGTCTCCTTCGGTCAGAGATCAGTGTTTTATATATATATATATATATATATATATATATATATATATATATATATATATATATATATATATATATATATATATATATATATATGTCATGCCGAATATGTAAAACTGGTCAATTAGCAAGAACTCGTTTAAAATTAAGTCCTTTCTAAAATTTTCTCTTATACGTTTAAAGATATATTTTTTTCATTAATGTTGATGTAAAAATTTATAATTTTGCACCAAAAGGAACTTAGAAAACTTACCTAACCTTATTATAACAAGCGCAATTTATTTTAGCCTAACCCAACTAAATATATTTTAGATTTGTTTACAATAATTTAATACTAAACAAACACAGTGAAATATATTTTTTTCGTTAGGTTCAGAATGATTTTGTGCAAGAAAGGTATAAAATACCGACAATATGAAAGTTAAGACACATGTGCAACATCTGGATATCTTTATTGTAAATCTAAGGTAAATCTAAAGATATCCAGATGTTGCACATGTGTCTTAACTTTCAGAATAATTTTGGCGAAATTATTGCATACACAAATTTTCACTTGTCCTATATTGCAAGATGAGCGTTGCTATTTAAGCCAAGATCGCAAGTTCTGCGATATTGTAACCACGAACGAGTGGTATTAACCAATAACAGCATTGCGACTAGCCGAGGATTCGAACCCATGTCGTTTTCGCCCACCTCATGATGAGGGATAATCACACATGACGCTCTAACTCTAAGCTCAAAGGCACCAGCACCACCATATGTCTTCGGATCACGGTAAAACACCTAACTCTCCTAGGTGCTTGATTCTTGTAGGATTGCGTGGTTCCGTGGGTTAGAGCGTCATGTGTGATTTTCGCTCACCATGAGGTGGGCCAAAACGACATGGGTTTGAATCCTCGGCTAGTCTCAGTGTTCTTATTGGTTAATACCACTCGTTC
Organism: Cherax quadricarinatus; assembly: GCF_038502225.1. NCBI lineage: Eukaryota > Metazoa > Arthropoda > Malacostraca > Decapoda > Parastacidae > Cherax > Cherax quadricarinatus. Next base: position 53,935,990 of record NC_091296.1, on the reverse strand, counting down.
GTGGTTTCAATATCGCAGAACTTGCGATCTTGGCTTAAATAGCAACGCTCATCTTGCAATATAGGACAAGTGAAAATTTGTGTATGCAATAATTTCGCCATAATCATTCTGAACCTAACGAAAAATATATATTTCACTGTGTTTGTTTAGTATTAAATTATTGATAAGGACCTGCCTTGTGTGGGCCAGTAGGCCTTCTGCAGTGTTCCTCCATTCTCGTGTTCTTGTGTTTGTTTACAATCGTGTTAATACAATATCTTGAGTCGCCGTTTAGTCGTTGACAATTCTGGAGTTTGTGAGAACAGTCGAAGGTATATTAACGTATAATAAGATATATTAACACCATGTTAATTTCGAAGCTGAAAAAAATCAGGACTGAACCTCCTTTAACCTCGGATGAGAAAATAAAAATGGCATCACGCTTAGCCCTTTTCATTATGGTGGGGAAAAAAGTTGACGCCAATATTATTGTTTTCAAGAAGTTTGTCACCAACGAAAAGAAAAGTCTTTGTTTCTTTTCCTTATTTGACGACAGTCTTGCTATTACAAAGGTCAGAGACCTGCTGATTACGGTGACACTCAGGTTCAGTCAGTCAGGGACCTGCTGATTATGGTGACACTCAGGTTCAGCCAGTCTCAGTCAGCCTCACTAGCAGTATATATATATATATATATATATATATATATATATATATATATATATATATATATATATATATATATATATATATATATATATATATATATATATATACTGCTCGTGAGGCTGACTGAGATTGGCTGAACCTGAGTGTCACCATAATCAGCAGGTCCCTGACTGACTGAACCTGAGTGTCACCATAATCAGCAGGTCCCTGACTGACTGAACCTGAGTGTCACCGTAATCAGCAGGTCTCTGACCTTTGTAATAGCAAGACTGTCGTCAAATAAGGAAAAGAAACAAAGACCTTTTCTTTTCGTTGGTGACAAACTTCTTGAAAACAATAATATTGGCGTCAACTTTTTTCCCCACCATAATGAAACGCGCTAAGCGTGATGCCATTTTTATTTTCTCATCCGAGGTTAAAGGAGGTTCGGTCCTGATTTTTTTCAGCTACGAAATTAACATGGTGTTAATATATCTTATTATACGTTAATATACCTTCGACTGTTCTCACAAACTCCAGAATTGTCAACGACTAAACGGCGACTCAAGATATTGTATTAACACGATTGTAAACAAACACAAGAACACAAGAATGGAGGAACACTGCAGAAGGCCTACTGGCCCACACAAGGCAGGTCCTTATCAAAACCACGCCTTCCCAAAGCTTCCCAAGATTTTACTCCCGTTCCCACGACACAAATCACACCCACCCTCTCCCACTCATATATTTGTCCGATCTCTTTTTAAAGTTATCCAGGGTAGCTTCAAAAGGTACGGGTGGGGTTAGAACCCCTGGCGAGTGAGTCTTAAAACTCAAGGCCAGTACGTAAGCCACTGGGCCACGACTCACTCGCCATGGGTTCTAACCCTCCATCGTACCATGGTTTGTAAGCAGCAACTCATTCTTCCCAATGGTGACATGACCAGCCAACTTACTAAGACCCTCCACTAAACTGATAAACATTATAAGAATAGGTCTATTAAGCCATACTAGGCAGGTCTTTTTCATGAATGGTCACCTTTAAAAACGTTGGTTATTTTAAAAGACATTTAATACCATAGAACAGAACCAGGAGACATTTAGCCAGGTTGTTAATAACGATATATTTCAACCTGAGAACATACATTAAGAAAATTAAACTGACGGATAAAAATCAATTTTATAACATTTCGAGGAAGGAATAGAAGGTATTCTATTCAAGATTGATGGACTGACCACATCGACTCAAGGTTGAGGGACTGATTACCTCATTCTCCTCCTGTTCTTCAAGATTCTCCTTTGTATGGACTGATGAAGCCACTGTGTGGCGAAACGTTTCCTCAATAAAGATACCCAAGAGTTGCACATGTGTCTAATTTATCAACATGTCGGTTCTCTGAACCATTCATCTACAAATCATTTTTTTATGTAAATTTCCCTTAAACCAGTTTTTATTTTACACAAAAACTAATAAATAACGGAACCTAAACCTTGCACGTATTTACGTAATATAAAATAAATTTATTTACTGTACCGTCTAAGAACTTGCATGGCATTGCTAGTTTGATTCTCTACAGTTCCTTATTATTTAGGTATTCAAATTTTTGCCACCGTACGTATGTGTATAATTTACAAGTGAGACACAATTACTTATTAAACAGAATTTGTCTAAGATGATCGACCTTCACAAGCAACTGGAAATAATCTAAACAGAGGGGAAAAAACTGTATTAAGATTAATTCTGATATATATAAATGTCAAAGATTAAGATAATCCATTGTATTTATTTCTCCAACCCATGAAAAATATTGCTTGTTAACATGTTATATGTCCTTGTACACAGTGACATATTCTCTCTCTCTCCCCTGGTTGTTCAGTGATGTTGTCTCTCTCTCCCCTGGTTGTTCAGTGATGCTGTCTCTCTCTCCCCTGGTTGTTCAGTGATGGTGTCTCCCTCTCCCATGGTTGTTCAGTGATGGTGTCTCTCTCTCCCCTGGTTGTTCATTGATGTTGTCTCTCTCTCCCCTGGTTGTTCAGTGATGCTGTCTCTCTCTCCCCTGGTTGTTCAGTGATGGTGTCTCCCTCTCCCATGGTTGTTCAGTGATGGTGTCTCCCTCCCCCATGGTTGTTCAGTGATGGTGTCTCCCTCTCCCATGGTTGTTCAGTGATGATGTTGTCTCCCTCTCTCCAGTGATGGTGTCTTTCTCTCCCCTGGTTGTTCTGGTCTCCTCTGGTTGTTCAGTGATGGTGTCTCCCTCTCCCCTGGTTGTTCAGTGATGGTGTCTCCCTCTCCCATGGTTGTTCAGTGATGGTGTCTCCCTCACACATGGTTGTTCAGTGATGGTGTCTCCCTCTCCCATGGTTGTTCAGTGATGTTGTCTCTCTCTCTGGTTGTTCTCCTCTGGTTGTTCAGTGATGTTGTCTCTCTCTCCCATGGTTGTTCAGTGATGGTGTCTCCCTATCCCCTGGTTGTCTCTCTCTCTCCTCTGGTTGTTCAGTGATGGTGTCTCCCTCTCCCATGGTTGTTCAGTGATGTTGTCTCTCTCTCCCCTGGTTGTTCAGTGATGTTGTCTCCCCTGGTTGTTCAGTGATGTTGTCTCTCTCTCCTCTGGTTGTTCAGTGATGTTGTCTCTCTCTCCCATGGTTGTTCAGTGATGGTGTCTCCCTCCCCCATGGTTGTTCAGTGATGGTGTCTCCCTCTCCCATGGTTGTTCAGTGATGTTGTCTCTCTCTCCTCTGGTTGTTCAGTGATGGTGTCTCCCTCTCCCATGGTTGTTCAGTGATGTTGTCTCTCTCTCCCCTGGTTGTTCAGTGATGTTGTCTCTCTCTCCCATGGTTGTTCAGTGATGTTGTCTCTCTCTCCCATGGTTGTTCAGTGATGGTGTCTCCCTCTCCCATGGTTGTTCAGTGATGTTCTCTCTCTCTCCTCTGGTTGTTCAGTGATGGTGTCTCCCTCTCCCATGGTTGTTCAGTGATGTTGTCTCTCTCTCCCCTGGTTGTTCAGTGATGTTGTCTCTCTCTCCTCTGGTTGTTCAGTGATGTTGTCTCTCTCTCCCATGGTTGTTCAGTGATGGTGTCTCCCCCTCCCCTGGTTGTTCAGTGATGGTGTCTCCCTATCCCCTGGTTGTTCAGTGATGTTGTCTCTCTCTCCCCTGGTTGTTCAGTGACGTTGTCTCCCCTGGTTGTTCAGTGATGTTGTCTCTCTCTCCTCTGGTTGTTCAGTGATGTTGTCTCTCTCTCCTCTGGTTGTTCAGTGATGTTGTCTCTCTCTCCTCTGGTTGTTCAGTGATGGTGTCTCCCCCTCCCCTGGTTGTTCAGTGATGGTGTCTCCCTATCCCCTGGTTGTTCAGTGATGGTGTCTCCCTCTACCCTGGTTGTTCAGTGATGGTGTCTCCCTCTCCCCTGGTTGTTCAGTGATTGTGTCTCCCTCTCCCCTGGCTGTTCAGTGATGGTGTCTCCCTCTTCCCTGGTTGTTCGGTGATGGTGTCTTCCTCTCCCCTGGTTGTTCAGTGATGGTGTCTCCCTCTCCCGTGGTTGTTCAGTGATGGTGTCTCCCCTGGTTGTTCAGTGACGGTGTCTCTCTCTTCCCTGGTTGTTCAGTGATGGTGTCTCCCTCTCCCGTGGTTGTTCAGTGATGGTGTTTCTCTCTCCCCTGGTTGTTCAGTAATAGTGTCTCCCTCTCCCCTGGTTGTTCAGTGATGGTGTCTCCCTCTCCCCTGGTTGTTCATTGATGGTGTCTCCCTTTCCCCTGATTGTTCAGTGATTGTGTCTCCCCTGGTTGTTCAGTGACGGTGTCTCTCTCTCCCCTGGTTGTTCAGTGATGGTGTCTCTCTTTCCCCTGGTTGCTCAGTGATGGTGTCTCTCTCTTCCCTGGTTGTTCAGTGATGATGTCTCTCTCTCCCCTGGTTGTTCAGTGATGGTGTCTCTCTCTCCCCTGGTTGTTCAGTGATGGTGTCTCTCTCTCCCCTGGTTGTTCAGTGATGGTGTCTCCCTCTCCCCTGGTTGCTCAGTGATGGTGTCTCTCTCCCCTGGATTTTCAGTGATGGTGTCTCCCTCTCCCCTGGTTTTTCAGTGATGGTGTCTCTCTCTATCCCCTGGTTGTTCAGTGATGGTGTCTCCCTCTCCCCTGGTTGTTCAGTGATGGTGTCTCTCTCTCCCCTGGTTGTTCAGTGATGGTGTCTCTCTCTCCCCTGGTTGTTCAGTGATGGTGTCTCTCTCTCCCCTGGTTGTTCAGTGATGGTGTCTCTCTCTCCGAATTTCTCATTGAGCAACATTTTCTCCAGCACAGCTTCCAGTGAGTCTCGCAGATGTTATCTCAGTCTATAAGATGTCACTCGCATAAACACAGTACAAATCCACTCTCTTTCTCCGTCTACAATTCTGAAAATTGTTTCTCCTCAGAAAATCTCTTTACTCCTGGAACTTCCATTTTTCTCACTTTTTTTTCATCTATTTACAAGCTAGGAGGTGTTACTATTCTCAGCTCATTCGAAAGCTTTTTCAGTGTTATGAGACACAAAAAAAAAAGAATAGGATGAAGTTGGAGCCATCTGTGAGCCAGCAATTTTATTTCATCGATGTCATAATGCAGTACGAACATGTTCCAGTCTCGAATCATCCCATGAATAAATTATCTCGGATAATATAATGTTCTTGAGAAGGGTAGAACCACAGCTATCTCGTTCTGACGGAATCTTCAGTGTCGTAAAAAAAGCACTGTGGTCAGATGGTCCAACATAGCCAAGAGAACAGGTAGTCCAAAGACAGTGGAAGATAATCAAATTGTGAGCTCATTTGTGCCTCGTAAATAGTTTTCCAGTATCTACTGTCAAGCAGGCATTAGACACGCCTGAGTGCTGCTTCATGGCTGCCTTGCTTCCAGTATTTACCACGCCGTTCTTCATACACGGTTTTGAATCAGATTTCACTCCTAGGATATCCACATCAACCATGGGTTTCAACGCTCTCCTAATACTTCTTACCGACATGAATATCACGGTGCCTAGGAGCCATCATCATTTATTTGTGTTTACTCTGGAACGAAGGTAACCTGGCTTCGTTTTTCCCCAGACTGATAGAGGTGTAAGCTGGTGATTGATGTACCTGAAAGTAGCTGGTATTTTAGCTCTTAGATAAGTCCTGTAAATATCAGAGTACAGTCCTGTGCATAGGCATGAGGTTCTGGGACGAGATGAAGACGGTTTTCGAAGTAGGCATTCCACAACACTGGACCGAGTACTCTGCCTTGTGGTACACTGGCACCGATTGAGTGTCCTGTTGAGTTTGCCCAGTGAGAACTACTCTTAGAGAACAGCTTTGAAGATAATTCTCTCTCTCTCTCTCTCTCTCTCTCTCTCTCTCTCTCTCTCTCTCTCTCTCTCTCTCTCTCTCTCTCTCTCTCGCTCTCTCCTTTTTTATTTTTACACAAGGTTTGACAAGGTTAAGGATCCCTAGCTTTATTGACAAGCTATTTACAGGTTAAGGATTCCTAACTTTATTGGCAAGCTAAGAGCTGTTACATACATCAGCTCATTTGAAAGCATTTTTATTGTTATGAGATATACAAGTAGGGAACAGGATGAAGTTGGAGCCATCTGTGGGCCAGCATTTTCATTTGATCAACTGACGTTATCTCGTTGACATCATTATGCTGTACGAATGTGTTCCATACTCGAGTCATCCTGGGTATGTATGATCTCAGATGGAGTGATGTTCTTGAGAAGGGTACAGCCAGAGTGAAGTTGCTGCTTTCTGCCCGTCTTGTGGCATAAAAGCTTGTTTCACGCTGTCCTCGAAGTGGATCCAAGTGTGTTATTTTGACAATATTGGCCTTGTACATAACAGTAAGGCCACCCACATCCCTCCTTTGTTGAAGGCTCTGCTGAAATGACAGATCTATCCAGGATGGGTCCAGGCGAGAGATGAGACGTCTTGCTCTGTTCTCTACTCTGTCAAGCAGTCGCAGATGAGAGGGGGGGAGGCAAACCAAGAAAGTGGAGCATACTCAAGGTGTGAGCGTACTTGTGCCTCGTACAGGATCTTGCAACCCCTACTGTCAAGCAGATGCGAGATACGGCGAAGTGCTGTAAGCTTCCTGGCTGCCTTGTTTGCAAGATTTACAACATGGTTCTTCATGGTTAGTTTGGAGTCAAATTTCACCCCAAGGATATCAACTTCTTCTCCAGGTGCCAACTCCCTCCCATTCATCCTTATTACTGCACCAGCATTACCATCATGGTGCCTAGAGACGATCATCATTTGCGTTTTCTCAAGTGCAAATGTTACTTGCCATCTATTTCCCCAAGCTGATATAGCTCTCAGCTGGTGATTGATGTAGCTTAGAGCAGCTGGCATTTCTTCTCTTGGATAAGTGAATGTCAGTGTACAGTCGTCTGCATATGCATGTGATATTGGGATGAGATGAAGGAGGTCGTTGAAGTAGACATTCCATAACAATGGACCCAGCACGCTTCCTTGTGGAACACTTGCCCCAATAGGATGTCTTGCTGATTCCGTTCCATTGAGAACTACACTTAGAGATCTACCATGAAGGTAATCACTGAGGAGACATAGCGTAGAGCCTGCAATTCCCAGTGCTTGAAGTTTTGCTAAGAGGCCCTGGTGCCACACCCGGTCGAAAGCGCCAGCAATGTCCAGTGCTACCACACAGCTGACTTTGGATTCATCCAGTGACTGGTGCCACTTAGTAGAGAGGTTTAACAACAGATCAGCAGCAGAGTAACCTTTCCTGAAGCCATATTGACGATCACAAAGTGGTAGTCAAAAAACTCTGTCATTTGTCTTGAGATTATTGTCTCAAGGATTTTACCAGTGAGTGACAGGAGTGAGACTGGTCTGTAGTTGCTGATTTCTGCTCTGCTCTTCTTTTTGTGAACAGGGACTACATTTGCCTCTTTCCATAGAGAGGTCCATTTACACTGTACAAGGCAGTGCTGAAAGATGCGAGTTAGAGGTGCTGTTAGCTGATCTGCACATCTTCTCAACAATCTTGGGCTCAACTTGTCTGGGCCCACAGCTTTTCTTGGTCAAGCGATTTAAGAAGGAAATGCACCTCCTCCTGCCTTATTGTCACCACTGACAGTTTTGACACAGTTCTTGCAGCTAGCCAAGGAGGGTCCCTTGCTGGATCAGGAACTTGCATTTTGGTAGCAAAGTGTTCAGCCTTCTCTTGACTACTAGTAGAGGTGGTCCCATCCTGTCGATTTAGAGGTGGAATGAGCTCATCAGGCAGATAACCTTGTCTGTCCTTGACCAGGGACCACCAGGTTTTGGAGCCTACCCTAGCTGATGCTAGCTTTCTTTTAGTGTCCACCTCCCATTTAGCAATGGCCCACTTTTGAACGTCACCCATATGCCTGCAGGCTTGCGTGTGCAAGTTCCTTTTATAGGTGGTAGGATGTCTCTTCTACCTTCGCCATGCTTTGTACTTAGCAGTAGCAGCCTCTCTACAACGAAAGCCAAACCAAGGCTGATCTGTAGGCTTCGTCTCATATTGCCGGTGAGGAATGTGTTCTTGTTGTAGATTAAGGATGTGTCCAGTGAAGGCTTTCACTTGGTTGTCAACATCCCCTTGGAGAAGAGCATTCCAGTCGGTGGTGGCGAGCTCAGAGCAAAGGACTGGCCAATTACCTCTTTCCCATAGCCAGGTTGTGCGTGTGGACTCCTCGTTCTGTTGGGATCTTAAGTGTCGTAAAAACAGCCTTGTGGTCAGACGATCCAACATAGCCGAGGGGTTGACAAGTGACTATGCCTTCTGCCAGATCACTCACTACTGGGTCAAGGGAGGAGCCAGAGATATGAGTAGGGAAATCAACAAAGTTTCTCATGTCAAACACTGCAAGGAGGTCATCAAAGTCCCTCTGTATAAGGTGCTGGTTGAGGTCACCAACAATTATAATATGTTGACAGTTGTGTTGTAGCAGAAGGGAGTCAATATTTTCCATTAGGAAATTGATAGGGTCTGCATGTTGCCACTGAGGTCTGTACATTGCACATGCTAGTACAGAGATACTAGTGTTTATACAGAGCTTGAAGAACATCATTTCAAGATGTGTAGGGGTGGCAACATCAATGTGCTGGGCATGAACACTTTTAGAGAAGCACACAGCAACATCTCCTCCTTGCCCTTGCCTGTCTCTTCTCATCCATGAGGTGTAGCCAGCAATTCTTGCAAAATTTTCTGGAGTCCTGTCATCCAAAAATGTTTCAACAACAGCTATCATGTCGGGACGTCGAGTGTTCACAAAACTATGTGTGAGCTCTCCAACATTAGTGATGAAACCTCTAATGTTGGCCGACAGGATGCTGATAGACTGGCTCCTCATGATTAAGTGGTGGGTGTGATGAGGTGGTGGGTATGAAGGGAATGTAAGGTGCCTGCCCTTGAGAGAGGCAGGGTACTGAGGCAGCTGCAGGGATGTAGGTCTGTGGTCTTGTATAAGGCACAATCCCACCTGCTGGGCTGGGATAGGAGTAGCTAAGTGGGTGACGTGTGAGTGTGTTCACCAATTCAGAGATCCTGCTGGTTTGTTCTGAGAACAGGTCTCTAAACAGGTGGCCCTGTCTGTCTAGTTCCTTTTTCTTCCGACACTGGTCCTCCTTATGTCCTTTCTTGTAGCAGTAATTACACCTGGTATCTCGCAGGCAGTTGTTGGCAGTGTGCCCCTTCCGGTGACAGCGGGAGCACAGCCTAGGTGCCTGGGAGGGTGGACTAGGATTTGTTGCACCTCCTGTGTTTTGCAGATTTGTCCTCAGATTCTGCCGCTGGAACTGTGTTAGTGGAGGGTGAGACGGCTGTAGATGTCTTCCTCCTCCACGTCCTCCTCCACGACCTCCGCCCCGTCCTCTACCAGTTCTGACAGATGTGTCCCTGCTGTTCGTACTTTGGCGCAGTAGGTGATCAGGTGCAGTGAAGGTTCCCTGATTATTAAGTGCACCGATCTCTGGTGGAGAAACTCCTGGCTCAGACCTTGCTGACGAAGCACCACTACCAGATTCTGGAATAGTGTCGGCAGGTGTGCTGACAGGTGTAGGATCAGAGATGGTATGTGCACTGTCAAGTAGACTGGCAGTGGCTGAAGCAGAGATGTCAGGTGTAGGAGAATTAACAGATCCAAGGCTTCCCTCGTTGCTGGGAAGAGGATTTGTTCCCTCTGTGGTGGTCAGAGGAATTGTGTTAGAATTCCCAAAGGTAGTGTTTTGAACTCTGTCAGTCTGTGGGACCTTAGCGATGACAGAAGTCCACCAGTTTACCCCTGAGTTAAGCTCAGTGTGGGACTTCCAGTCTTTGTCAATAGTGCCACCATCAGCTGAGCAGCTTACGTCACTTGATGTAGGCTTGCACTGGCCTTCTACAATAGCTTGTAGGTTATCTAATGATTTGAGGAGCTCATGAAGTGCTTCCCTCCCTCTCTCTCTCTCTCTCTCTCTCTCTCTCTCTCTCTCTCTCTCTCTCTTTCTCTTTCTCTTTCTTTCTTTCTCTCTCTCTCTCTCTCTCTCTCTCTCTCTCTCTCACCATTTACACGCAGCAACACAGGAGGTGACCAACACAGGTGAGAGGAGAGCTTGTTATGTTGTTTACGTGTGTCATACCAATACGTGAGTCGGTATTCACGCTTTCTCAAATTCTGGTGTATGAATGTTGTTTCAATATCGTTTTGTTATTCACCAGCAAGACAGACGACTTTAACCGGGGATCCCCCTGTTGCTACCACTTTACTCCTTCCTCTACGCTCTATTGTGTTTCGTAAGTATGAGGCATTATACTGAACCACAAGCTTTTTTCAATATCTTTTATTTTTTTCAGAATCTCATTTGGCTGAAATGAAGCAGGCTTGGCAGGCCAAGATGAAATTATCTTATAACTTTGAGTTAGGGCCTTCGAAAGCTTTAGAAATGTTCGAACAACTCGAAGGTCGGGCAGTTATTTTTGGGTATACCTGGAGTTTACCTGGAGAGAGTTCCGGGGGTCAACGCCCCCGCGGCCCGGTCTGTGACCAGGCCTCCTGGTCACAGACCGAATTTGTGTACAGCGAAATTCCCGACTTGTCTTGAAATGTCCACAGAATCCGGAAAACATAAGGAGCATTCAAATTCAAAATAGTTTACTGAATCCATTTGCATACAGAAGACAGTCATGTATGTATTATACCCAATAAAGCAATATAATTTGCCTCGCATATTAAAAAATAAATTTTTGGTCAGTTTTATTTATTTTTACTGAGCCTTCATTACCCCTGAGATTTTCATTTTAACCAAATTTGGGGTAATTTACCCCAGTTCCCCATCCCCTGGAACAACCATATAATTGAGAATGAATGGAGGTGAGTTAGACCCCAGATTTGCATGAGTCAGTAAGTCTACTCTGGTATCTCGTCTATTTTTGAATTCTTAACCTCTAGAATGATAAGATAATACTTATTCGATATTTTGTTGCCGAACTACTTGTAGAAAATCCAGTCGATGACAATTTAACTATCAGGTAGGAGCACACTGCGGTGTTAACTAAGTCGGAATGTATTCCATACACTGAAGCTCCATCTGTAGCCTGAGTTGTTGTTGTTGTTGCTGCTGCTGCTGTTGCAGTTCCTGCTGTTGTTGCTGTTGCTACTACTGCTGCTGTTGCTGTTGCTGCTACTGCTGCTGTTGCTGTTCCTGCTGTTGTTGCTGTTGCTATTACTGATGCTACTGCTGTTGCTGTTGCTGTTGCTGTTCCTGCTGTTTTGCTGTTGCTACTACTGATGCTGCTGCTGTTGCTGCTGCTGTTCCTGCTGCTTTGCTGTTGCTGTTCCTGCTGTTGTTGCTGTTGCTGTTCCTGCTGTTTTGCTGTTGCTACTACTGATGCTGCTGCTGTTGCTGTTGCTGTTCCTGCTGTTTTTCTGTTGCTGTTCCTGCTGTTGTTGCTGTTGCTGTTCCTGCTGCTGTTGCTGTTGCTGCTACTGCTGCTGTTGCTGTTCCTGCTACTGCTGCTGTTGCTGTTCCTGCTGCTGTTGCTGTTGCTGTTCCTGCTGCTCTTGCTGTTCCTGCTGTTGCTGATGTTGCTGTTCCTGCTGCTGTTGCTGTTGCTGTTGCTGCTGTTGCTGTTGCTGTTCCTGCTGCTGATGCTGTTACTGTTGCTGTTGCTGCTGTTGCTGTTCCTGCTGCTGTTGCTGCTGCTGTTGCTGTTGCTTCTGTTGTTGCTGTTGCTGTTCCTGCTGCTGTTGCTGCTGCTGTTACTGTTGCTGTTGCTGCTGTTGCTGCTGTTGCTGTTCCTGCTGCTGTTCCTGCTG
>NC_091296.1:53916576-53919076 GCF_038502225.1 Cherax quadricarinatus | reverse complement strand
CACTACCACTCCCTCTGCTGTGTTTTCTGCTGTTTTCCATGTGAAATGGTCGCCAGTGCTGTGTATCAGAGTGCTTGAGGCCACTTGAAGCTATGTGGATCAGCAAGCCACATGGATCAACAAGCCACGTGGATCAGCATGCCATGTAGATCACTCGAAGCCATGTGGATTAGCAAGCCATGTGGATCAGCAAGCCACATGGATCAGCAAGCCATGTGGATCAGCATGCCACATAGATCATAACACCACGTGGATCACGACACCACATGGGGTGCGGGCGATATCACGTGAATCTACAAGCCACATGAGTTACCAAGCCAGATGTCCCAGGCCTCATGCTGTGGTCTGCTGCCCACATCACATTGGCATCATCAACGATGCTGCACTACTTCATGACGTCACTATGTCTGCCTGATGTCGCCTCAAGATGTCTGCTGATGTCACAGTGCTGCTGACGTCACCTCGCGACATCACATGATGTCACATCGAGTGTTCTAGTAATTATTTCAGTATTGTCGAGAAGATTGAGAGAAGATATATGTCATATGTTAATTAATTCCTCTCAGTCAGTGTTCTCACATGTTAGTGTATGGCTTAGTGTCAGTTTTGTGCACAGAAAAGCATCATTTGCTAGTTTAAGCCATGTTGTACCACATGTACTGTGGATGTGTGTAGTTTCCGTGTGTCCAGTAAGGTCTGCGGCCAGACCTGAGTAGCACCACTGTGCTAAGTCACCCGTGTGACCAGTGCGTTTGACAGCTGATATCAATCAGCTCTGAGCCTGAGCCCCCTTGTACAGAAAGCTCTTATGCTCGTCGCTCGTGATGTTCTGCAAAATTGTACCTGCTATGATTCCCATCGAGATTTGTTTCACTTCACCTCCAGACCTTCAGTGCAGTTATATGTAGAGAAACAAGTCTGGGGACGCTTAGACTATCCTCTGCTGTAACTCCAACTGCCGAGAGAATGACACTCATCAAGCCACAGTTAGCCCTGTCGGCAGGCGCTGTGTCAGCCTCGTGTCAAGCTTCAGTGAGCTCCTGCACAAAGAAGATGTCACTTTGACTGCTAGCTCGCTCACTGCAGTATGGTGTATGATGTTACGACTCCCAGGTGTTTCGCCCAGTCGTCTCTGCCATGACTCGCTCCACACTCGCTGGCAGTGACAGCTCAGCAGTGACGCCTCACTCGAGGGCACCAGCATGTCATGCCCCAGGTTGAGTGAAACCTGCAGCGACTCCTACGATGTCTGCTTCACCGTTCCAGAGGAGATCGTAACCTGTTACGTCACAGCTCAGCCGCAGGAATATCTCCTGTGTTGCAGTATCTGTCCAAACGCAGGCAGGTGTGCAGTGATGCCCATCGATGCTCACTGCCTATGACCACGATGTTTAGCACACCCTAAATGTTTTTTCTTCCCTCCCTGTAGGAAGTTTTTTTTTCCATGTCCATATGTATATATATATGTTTTCATTTTGTGTTCTGTGCTCTGTTCCTATGAGAGAGAGACCGAGTTTCTTTTACCACCAGTATTGTCGCGTCGGGACGACGTGCAGTAGGTGGCCGAGCGAATGTAGACAGCCTGTACTGTCTGCCAGCTTAGTTCATATTTCGCGCCACTCAAGTGCTGCCCTCTGGGCCTGTCCAGGTCTGTGGGAAGCTGGTCCCACACTCTCTCACTCACACAGCGGCCTAGCAGGAAGACACAAGGCCTACTAGTTCTCCCTCTCGTGGGCATGGCCTCCCAGGCCGTGGGCACAACACACAAGCCTGTGTACCCACCACTAGATTACAAATAAAGAAGCCTCTGAAGAGACGTATCATTTACACCCCGCTACCAGCATCACCAAACAAACACATTAAACAAAAAGGTTGATGGGTAGACTTCAGTATGTGCATGTGTTTACTTCATTCTTCAGTGATAGCTAAAGTGAGAGCAAGAGGTAGACGAGTAACAACGAAAGTGTCATCAGGGGATAAGAGAAAAGTGAAAGTAAGTAAATTAAATGATATAGTAATGACAAAATATAAAGAAAAGGTGAGCAAGAGAAAGTACAGATAATGATGGAATCGGAAAGGTATAGAGCAGATTTACGAATACTGTGTTAATGCTCAGCAGAAGTTTGTTGGTCAAGAAAATATCGTTGGATATAGAGTGGGTGGAGCAAAATATGAAACTAGGAAAGCATATAAGTATGAGACATATAAATTCCAGGAAGAGTTAGAGAGGAGTGAGGAAGGTTCAGAGTACTAGAGTCTTGGACAACCAACAGGCTTGTGCAAGCGACTTAGATAGGGGTGAATAGAGGCAAATGATTTCCATGATTCGATGTGCTGACACCCGCACCCATATTACACACACAACCACTTGTACCCACAGACACATGCATGCTCACACCGGCTTCGACACTCTCACCCACTCATTCATCAACACTTACACCCACACCCACCTGCTGGTGTCTAGCCACTTGGTGAGACACAGTACTGGTGCTCTGACAAA
>NC_091296.1:53889076-53911576 GCF_038502225.1 Cherax quadricarinatus | reverse complement strand
CCACTCCCAGTACACCCACGGTCACCTCTCCAGCAATCACCACCACCACCACCGTCACGTACTGTAAACATGGAAGGTCTCGTCACAATCGTTGCATTTTGGTGCTGAAACACAGAAAAGTAGGGAACTGACCTTTTTTTTATATTTTAACATAATATATTATCCAAACTTGGACGGGAATAGTGAGCACGAACTCTGTGCTCTAACAGAGGGCCATGTTGGTTACATTAGGAGAGAGACAACCTATCTAATTAAAAGTCTGTAGGCATCTCCATCTGCAGACTTTGCCTGGATAAGACAATTTGAACTTATTAAATATGTCCGGGTGGAGATATCCATCGGCAATACATAAGTTGTGTGCTTGATTTACAACCGCTGCTTCCAGTGTCCTTCTGAGAAGATCGAATCTTCATGGTACTGAGATAACTCACAAAAATGAGCTATCACAGCGCCACACTATTTTATTGGGTGGATACAACATTTCATACGTTGCATAATGGCAGAACTCTCCTGTACATATTTAACTGTTTGTTTATGTTCTATAATTCTAGATGCAAGACCACGACCAGTTTCACCCAAGCAAACCAACTCACACTCGTTTCAGAGTCCCCTCACTGACACAGTGGCTGCTCTTACCAAGTTCTGTACTAATACCATCAGGGGCACACCTACATTTCTGGATGGGAGGTTTCACAAACTGCAATTCCCCCCCCCCCCCCTGGAAAAAAAGTTGACTATTTGAACAATAACAGTAACTTTTTTGAAACCATGTGCAACAGATAGTACGATTTAAAAAAAATAAGTATCAAAGCAAACACTTGAAAATGAAAAAAGTACAAGACAAGTTTTATTTTTATTACACATGATAAATGACTTATGATGTGCTGCCTCAGGTACCTCGTTTAGGACTTACAAGTTGACAACATCACATAATTTTTGGAAGTGTGAAACGAATCTGGCAACGCTCCGCTTACTCGTTTGTTTTCCTTCTCATTGAGATGAGCACCAAGGCAAATTCTAATATTCTTACCGCCCAAGTGTATGTTATTCAGCCACACCGCTGTGTTTTACCTTACTAAGATAAAGTAGGAAGGTAAATTCTACTGAATGTACAACAATGCATACAACCATATGACCTGTCTTTGTAATACTCACTTGTGCTTTATAGTAATCTGTTTACATTAATGTTTTATCACTGATTTCATCATTGCTTAGTTAATCTTAAGTTAATTTTAAGCCAGCCCGTAATGCTATGCATAGTATAAGTGGCTTTGGCATGCTGCTCTTATCTGTATTTTTTGTACCTCTGTATGTGTGCTCAAATTTTTAAATAAATAAATAAATAAATAAAGGAAGGGAGATGACGACAGAGCATAAATACTTCAGAGCAGCAGCAGCCTGGGCTTCAAGAGAGGTTTCTGGGCAACCAGGAGACCCTCTGGTACACCGCTGACCACAATTCTTCATGTACACTGACGCTGTGTATGGTGCGACTCAGGCACAGACAATGTTTTCCAGTGGTAGTGTAGAAGTCCTGTATTATAATTAAAATTATTATTATCATTATTATAATTATTATTATTATTGTTGTTGCTTTTATTTTGGGGAAGTGCTAGGCTGGTAACGGCCATACCGCTCTTGGGAAACGGGAGGGGTGATGGGAATCATATTGATCCGAGGAAGGGGATGTTTACCCCAGTGCCTTGCATCAAGTGCCCTTCGCCAGGCACCCTCCTAGAAGGTTCCTGGACGTTTTAATCTCTGGCTCACTGTGCGTATAATCAGAATGAAATTACTGGTAGATGATACAACTACAGTAACACAAGCAAAAATACCTAGACATATACAGCTAAATCAGTGAAAAAGAAGAATGAAAAGTCACACTACAATGACTGGAACAACAAACAACCCTCACTCAGGAGACTGAAACTCGTGACGACGTTTCGGTCGGCCTTTGACCATTAACGCCTTCACAGACACCGTTTTAGGTTAAGTAAGATTTGTCAGGAAACAGGACAAGTATTTCCTAACGCGAGTCTTAGTCTTATGATGACCCGCCGCTGGAGCTTTTGGTCATCTGACCGAGGCCTTCCACTGGCTTACCCATCCATCCCTTTAAAAATATGGTTATGAATATAACCATTTTTTTAAGGCGGCGTTTTGTTGCAGCATCCCTTATATATCTTGGTCGCTGGTGATGCTTGCCTCTCTCATTACGCTGTCAAATGCTCTAGACGTCAGAACACTCGTGACCTGATCTGACCTTTGTCTCCTCTCCTTATCTTTTCACCTTTCCTGTATTTTCAATGTCTTTCCCGTCTTCTTCCTAGGTGGGTTGTCCTATGGAGGTTGTACCCCGCAGGGGATTTTGTTCTAACCCAACGTGCCAGCAGTTCTCCTGCAGTTCTCTGTTCTCTTGTTCTTTACACTACCTATTAGTGTTTCTTCACTAATACTCCAATCTCTACCACTGCTGTACTACTGCTGCTGCTGCTGCTGCTACTACTACTACCACTACTACTACTATTTCTACTACTACTTCTACTACTACTACTACTACTACTACTACTACCACTACTACTACTACTACTGCTATTTCTACTACTACTTCTACTACTACTACTACTACCACTACTACTACTACTACTTCCACTTCTACTACTACTACTACTGTTACCACTACTACTGCTATTATTATTATTACTACTACTACTACCACTACTACTTACACTACTACTATTACCACCACTACTGCTAGTACCACCATCACCACCACCATCATTACTAACTACTCCCGTTCTACACCAGCCCTTCCCCGCCGCCCCTCTCGTACATATTCTGGATTTCTTCCCTAGGCTTTTCCAAAGTTTCAGTTTGTGTAGTGCAGGTTATCTGGGTAAATCAGCCTAACTTCAGCATTACATCAGTAATACAAAATCATCAATACAGCTGCAGCAATACAACCTCATATACAGCCAGTCACTATCTTGAAGTCTTACCCTGGTGTATACTGTAACAAAATTTATAAATTATTTTATTCTAATATAATATTAATTACGAGTCAATATTGTTTTTCCCACCTATGATTTATTTTTGGTTTATTTTATAATGCCAGTATTTAGCTTTGCTTTTTTTTAACATCAATTTAGAATTTGTGAGACAGCGGTGACGGGGCTTCCACATGTAACATGACACTTCTCCGCTACCATGTAATTATATTTTCTTATCACTTCTGCATCTGCTGAAAAAGACCTCAGTTGAAGGTTGACACAAGTAACTCTCTTATTTTGTGTCTATATTCAAAAGTTACTTACGCAGGCATTTGCTACATATTTTGCTGTAACACACATACACACACACACACACACACACACACACACACACACACACACGTACACACACACACACACACACACGCACACACACACACACGGCTCAGGGAGAGTGACCTAGTAGCGATCAGTGAAGAGGCGGGGCCAGGAGCTCGGACTCGACCCCCGCAACCTCAACTAGGTGAGTACAACTAGGTGAGTACACACACACACACACACACACACACACACACACACACACACACACACTCACACACACAAACACACACTAATAGCCCCTCAGTCAGGAAACACATCTAAAGTTGATTGCAATAATGTTCACTCATGTCTGCCAGACACAGGTGGTCACTGATGGTTGTCACAGACACAGATGTTCAGTGACGTATGCCACACAAACACAGATGTTCAGTGACGTATGCCACACAAACACAGATGTTCAGTGACGTATGCCACACAAACACAGATGTTCAGTGACGTATGCCACACAAACACAGATTTTCAGTGACGTATGCCACACAAACACAGATGTTCACAGAAGTCTGCCATAAACACTGGTGTTCACTGACCTCTACCTCAAATACAGATGCTCAGTGACGTTTGCCACACGAGCACAGGTGTTCATTGACATCTGCCACACGAACACAGGTATTCAGTGACGTATTTCACACAAACACAGAAGTTCAATGACGTATGCCATACAAACACAGGTGTTCACTGACGTCTGCCACAAACACAGGTGTTTACTGATGTCTGCCACACAAGCACAGGTGTACACTGACGTCTGCCACACAAACACTGGTGTACACTGACGTCTGCCACAAACACAGGTGTTTACTGATGTCTGCCACACAAGCACAGGTGTACACTGACGTCTGCCACACAAACACTGGTGCCACAAACACAGGTGTTTACTGATGTCTGCCACACAAGCACAGGTGTACACTGACGTCTGCCACACAAACACTGGTGTACACTGACGTCTGCCACAAACACATATGTACTTTACCAGCCCGAGTCCACACTGGTTTTCCCTGAGGGCCGCCCACACGCCCAACACAGAGGTCAGCAGTACCACACCTCCCGCGCCTACCAGCCCATATGCCAGGTGGATGAGTGTAGGCGTGTGTGTGGGTGTGGGTGCCAGGGCAAGCATTACATCACGACCCTCACCACCCACACACCACACACCCACCACCATCACTGCTACACCTGTCACCTGAAAATATAAACACGATTGTTATATACAATAGCTTCTCTAAGAATATTTTAAGGCCTATCGAACTTATACAGATAATATTTTGATAAATGAATATTTAGGAAGAAGCCTGAGATTTTTACTCCTGATTTCTTAGTTACTCGAGAGACATTACATTTTTCACTATGTTTAATAAAATAATAATACAATAATAATCATAATATAATAATAATAATTATTTCCAACACCAGCTGTAACCCACCGAGGCAGGGTGACCTAAAAAGAAAAACGAAAGTTTTTCTTTTTAGGTCACCCTGCCTCCGTGATGTGTACATGAGAAGGGGTTACTAGCCCCTTGCTCCCGGCATTTTAGCCGCCTCTTACGACACGCATGACTTACGGAGGAAGAATTCTGTTCCACTTACCCATGGAGATATGAGGAAATAAAGAGGAACAAGAACTATTAAGAAAACGGAAGAAAACCCCGATAGGTGTGTAAATACACAGATAACCCGCACATAGAAGAGAGGAGCTTACGACGACGTTTCGGCCCGACTTGGACCATTTACAAAGTATACATGCATGTGTAGTGTGACCTAAGTGTAAGTAGAAGTAGCAAGATATACCCGTCATCTCGCGTGTTTATAAGACAGAAAAGACACCAGCAATCCTACCATCATGTACAACAATCACAGGTATTCGTTTCACACTCACTTGGCAGGACGGTAGTACTTCCCTGGGTGGTTGTTGTCTACCAACCTACTACCTAGGATCATTATTATTTTTAATAATAAACTTAACAGCAGTAATAAAAACTATAATAATACTAATATAATAATAATAATAATAATAATAATAATAATAATAATAATAATAATACCTGTAATAGTTGTAGTAATAGCAGCAACGTTATTCAAAAAGACTAATAGCCAGAACAGTATTAATAATTATATGGAGAATGAACAAATTAGGATGACTAAGAGGTCATTTAAATCTAGGGTGGAGGGAGGGAGGGGAGGGTCTGGTGAGCGCCTGTAAAGGAGGTTTTCAGTGCTTGGAGCTTGAACTTCCAAGAGGCTTGTGTGAGCGAGTTAGATACAAGTGGAGGCAAGTGGTGTTTATGATTTTACGTGCTGTTGGAGTGTGAGCACAGTAACATTTTTGAAGGGATTCAGGTAAATCCTATTAGCTGGACTTTAGAATGAGTAACAGTGGAAACGCTTCCTCGTTTACTGATCACCCTACTACAGTTGTTACTGCTATCGTTACTGGCAGTAACAGCTGAGGCAGAAATACTAACAGTAATAATAATAGTATGCGCTTATAGGGTGCTCCGTAGCTCGAGTGCTAGCTCACACACTGGCATGTTGTGGTCAATCCTCGGTGCGGCTGGAAGCATTAGGTTTTATTTCATTAAGACACCTGCTGTCCATTTTCACTTATCACTGAAATAGTTACCTGGGTGTTAGTCGACTGGTGTGGGTCGCATCCTGGGACAAAATTGACCTAATTTGCCCGAAATGTTCTGCATAACAAGTGGCTTTCTATATAGTAGTATGTCATTGATGTCAGCTAGACCTGTATACCTTGTACATGTACTTGTAGAAATAAGATATTATTATTATTATTATTATTATTATTATTATTATTATTATTATTATTATTATTATTATTTGTAAATCCACGAGGGTTTCATCCCCAAGGCTTTATTCGAAATTTCACCCAGTCGAGGCTTCATATAAAGCTTCATCCAATATAGCAGGACATATCTGGCTTGCCAAGAAATTCCATCCTCCCCACGTCTGTCTCTAGGAATTTAGGAAAATTTCCTGTCTCCAGTTCAAGAGAAAAACATTTTTGTGTGACTGAAGCTTAATGAGAGCGTGCGTCGGGCAGTCGCGGCAGCATGGCCTGATTTCTCAATAGATATGTATTTCTGGTCCTCCTCTGTTACCTCCGGAGTACATGTCAACGCCATGTGTGTTTCTGCGTTCGTACCTCCAGGTTCCCGTTTCTGCATTCGCTCCCTCAGGTTTCCGTTTTGTGCGTTCGTTCCTCCAGGTTCCCGTTTCAGCGTTCGTACCTCTAGGTTCCCGTTCCTGCATTCGCTCCCTCAGGTTCCCGTTTCTGCGTTCATACCTCCAGGTTCCCGTTCCTGCATTCGTTCCTCCAGGTTCCCGTTTCTGCCTCCGTATCTCCAGGTGTCCGCCAGGTAGCTAGGTACACCTGGAGGTATTCCTAGGCACCTAAGTACACCTAAGTTCATTGTGCTCGACTTTTCTTTGAAACATTTATAATTTTACATCGACAAAGCATGTGACACGTAAAGCTTTACTATGCTGGTCAAGCTGGTGACGTGACACTAGTGTCCGCCCGGGCAGCTTTATATTCAAATTCAAATTCAAATTCAAAGTTTATTCTCTATAAGGATTACAATGCTGACTTTACAGAAATTTGGTTATTGTGTGGTTTGCATGTAGTAAAATAGTGATTACAGAGTGTACCACTAGAACGCTTAGCATGGCTAGGCATTTCGGGCAGACTTAGTTTTATTCTTAATTGTAAAATATTACAAATTATGAGGTAAGTTGGTATTATGGCTAAGTGACTAAATACTAGTTTGTGAGTTTAGCAATGTAAATGCTTTTGTTTTGGCACAGTACATAGTTTCAGTATTGGAGTATCACAGGATTCATTATTTTAATATTGAGATTAATATTTATGTTTATGGTCAAATGAGTCAGTGAGTGTAAGTGTGAACCACCAGGTGGTATTCGTGTAGTTAGTTGACAGGGTGTATCAGGGAGATAAGATGTTTTCTAATGGTAGTTTTGAAGGTGATGAATGTGTCTGCAGTTCTAGAGTTCTCAGGTAGGGTATTCCAGATTTTAGGGCCTTTGACATACATTGAATTTTTGTAAAGGTTTAGTCGGACACGGGGAATGTCGTAGAGATGTTTGTGTCTGGTGTTATGCCTGTGAGTTCTGTCACAACTATCAAGAAAGCGTTTTAGGTCAAGGTTGATATTAGAGTTTAAGGCCCTGTAGATGTAGATTGCACAGTAGTAAGTGTGGATGTACTGAACAGGGAGTAAGTTTAGGTCTATGAAGAGTGGGGGGGTGTGTTGCCAGGGATGGGATTTAGCGATTATTCTTACTGCAGCTTTTTGTTGGGTTATTATTGGCTTTAGGTGTGTTGCTGCAGTTGATCCCCAAGCACACATAGCATAGGTGAGGTATGGATAAATAAGTGAGTGGTATAGTGTGAGAAGGGCATTTTGCGGCACGTAGTATCGTATCTTGGAGAGGATCCCAACCGTTTTGGATACTTTTTTGGTTATATGCTGGATATGGGTGCTGAAATTCAGGTTGTTGTCAAGGTATAAGCCTAGGAATTTGCCCCCATTATTTCTGGTAATTAGAGTGTTGTCAATCTTAATGTTAATTTGTGCATCTCCTGCTCTGCTACCAAACATAATATAGTAGGTTTTGTCAGTGTTAAGCGTAAGTTTATTGGCTGTCATCCAAGTCGATATTTTGATCAGCTCCTCATTCACAGTGGTGTTGAGGGTGGCAAGATTAGAGTGAGAGATGACATAAGTCGTGTCGTCAGCAAAGAGAATGAGTGTTGGGATACGTTTGGAAGGTCATTGATGTATATGAGGAAGAGCAGGGGACCAAGGACACTTCCCTGCGGAACTCCAGTATCAAGTGGCCGTGTTGCTGATGCTGTGTCTTTAATGGTGACATACTGATACCTATTAGTAATGTAAGATTTGAAATAAGCAAGCGCATGGCCTCTTATACCGTAATGATCAAGTTTGTGGAGTAGGATGTCGTGGTCTACTGTGTCAAAAGCTTTTCTTAGGTCAATAAAAATTCCTAGTGGATATTCCTTATTTTATAGGAGGTTTCACTCGCTCTAGAGGTTTCATAGGAGGTTTCACCCGCTTTAGAGGTTTCATAGGAGGTTTCACCCGCTTTAGAGGTTTCATAGGAGGTTTCACTTAATAGTAGATTTCACTTACTAGATGTTTTATGGGTTTTGCCTACTAGGTGTTTCATAGGAGGTTTCACTCTCTAGAGGCTTCATAGGAGGGTTTACCAATTAAGGGTTTTGTTGGAGGCTTTACTCACTGGGGAAGTGTTAAACCATTAACAATACTGTGATTAGAGCAGAGATCTGAGTGTAAAACTGAGGTACCTCAGGGATCTGAGTGTAAAAATGGGGTACCTCAGGGATCTGAGCGTAAAAGTGGGGTACCT
This sequence comes from Cherax quadricarinatus, assembly GCF_038502225.1. Lineage (NCBI taxonomy): Eukaryota > Metazoa > Arthropoda > Malacostraca > Decapoda > Parastacidae > Cherax > Cherax quadricarinatus. Next base: position 53,902,784 of record NC_091296.1, on the reverse strand, counting down.
CAGGGATCTGAGCGTAAAAGTGGGGTACCTCAGGGATCTGAGCGTAAAAGTGGGGTACCTCAGGGATCTGAGCGTAAAAGTGGGGTACCTCAGGGATCTGAGCGTAAAAGTGGGGTACCTCAGGGATCTGAGCGTAAAAACGGGGTACCTCAGGGATCTGAGCGTAAAAGTGGGGTACCTCAGGGATCTGAGCGTAAAAGTGGGGTACCTCAGGGATCTGAGTGTAAAAATGGGGTACCTCAGGGATCTGAGTGTAAAAATGGGGTACCTCAGGGATCTGAGCGTAAAAGTGGGGTACCTCAGGGATCTGAGTGTAAAAATGGGGTACCTCAGGGATCTGAGCGTAAAAGTGGGGTACCTCAGGGATCTGAGCGTAAAAGTAGGGTACCTCAGGGATCTGAGTGTAAAAAGTGGGGTACCTCAGGGATCTGAGTGTAAAAAGTGGGGTATCTCAGGGATCTGAGTGTAAAAAGTGGGGTACCTCAGGGATCTGAGTGTAAAAAGTAGGGTACCTCAGGGATCTGAGTGTAAAAAGTGGGGTATCTCAGAGATATGAGTGTAAAAAGTGGGGTATCTCAGGTATCTGAGTGTAATAGTGGGGTACCTCAGGGATCTGTGTGTAAAAATTGGGGTAACTCAGGGATCTGAGTGTAAAAAGTGGGGTATCTCAGGGATCTGAGTGTAAAAAGTGGGGTATCTCAGAGATATGAGTGTAAAAAGTGGGGTAACTCAGGGATCTGAGTGTAAAAAGTGGGGTATCTCAGGGATCTGAGTGTAAAAAGTGGGGTATCTCAGGGATCTGAGTGTAAAAAGTGGGGTATCTCAGGGATCTGAGTGTAAAAAGTGGGGTATCTCAGGGATCTGAGTGTAAAAAGTGGGGTATCTCAGGGATCTGAGTGTAAAAAGTGGGGTAACTCAGGGATCTGAGTGTAAAAAGTGGGGTATCTCAGGGATCTGAGTGTAAAAAGTGGGGTATCTCAGGGATCTGAGTGTAAAAAGTGGGGTATCTCAGGGATCTGAGTGTAAAAAGTGGGGTACCTCAGGGATCTGAGTGTAAAAAGTGGGGTAACTCAGGGATCTGAGTGTAAAAAGTGGGGTAACTCAGGGATCTGAGTGTAAATAGTGGGGTATCTCAGGGATCTGAGTGTAAAAAGTGGGGTAACTCAGGGATCTGAGTGTAAAAAGTGGGGTAACTCAGGGATCTGAGTGTAAAAAGTGGGGTATCTCAGGGATCTGAGTGTAAAAAGTGGGGTATCTCAGGGATCTGAGTGTAAAAAGTGGGGTACCTCAGGGATCTGAGTGTAAAAAGTGGGGTATCTCAGGGATCTGAGTGTAATAGGGGGGTACCTCAGGGATATGAGTGTAAAAGTGGGGTACCTCGGGGATCTGAGTGTAAAAAGTGGGGTATCTCAGGGATCTGAGTGTAAAAAGTGGGGTATCTCAGGGATCTGAGTGTAAAAAGTGGGGTACCTCAGGGATCTGAGTGTAAAAAGTGGGGTATCTCAGGGATCTGAGTGTAATAGGGGGGTACCTCAGGGATCTGAGTGTAAAAATTGGGGTACCTCAGGGATATGAGTGTAAAAATGGGGTACCTTAGGGATCTGAGTGTAAAAAGTGAGGTACCTCAGGGATCTGAGTGTAAGAAGGTACTTCAAGATTCTAGAAATATACACAGGTACCTATATACATTATCATAGTGATCTATAATGAAGCGAATGAGCTTCATTTTTAGTTATAACGAAAGCTCAAAAAAAAAAAAATTTGTAACAACTTCCAGAACATAAATCATTTTCTAGCCTCTAGCTGAGACTGAGAGAATGTTAGTCTGCAGAGCTATAAATTTCGCAAATTTTGAGCATAAAATGGCAAGAGAAAATATCGTCTGTCCTCACGTGTTGGCGAGGGCCCCATCTGGAATACACTGAAAAATCTGTGTCCCAAAATTATATACTTGATGAAGATATATTGGTGAGCGTGCAGAGAGAAACTACTCAACTGATGTTTTGCCTTTATATAAACTGTGTTCGTGCACTCTCACGCTCTCTCATGTACTCTTATGTACTCTCCTTGCACTCCCATGTACTCTCCTTTCACTTCCATGTATACTTATGTACTTCCATATACTCTCATATATTTTTATGTCATATAATGAACAAAAAGGCACAATACAGTGACTGGAACAATATATAAATAACCCACAAATAGGAGAGATGTTTCGGCCCGACTTGTACCATTTACAAGTCACATTGTGACTTGTAAATCTTATATTCTCATAACCTCCCATATGCACCCCCACGTCCTTCCATATACCTACATGTGTTCACATACTCCCATGTACTTTCAAGTATTCCCATATACTCCAATATCCTCCCATGTATTGCGATGAACTCCCATATACGTACTCCACGGCACTACAATATACTCCTGCAGCATACCATATACTTCTATATACTCCCATGTTATGCTTTACCCTTTAATATTCTCCCATATATTATTGTTTTCTTTCATGTAATCCCATATACTTCTTTCTACTCCTATATAATCCTATATACTATCACTTACCTCTGTGTATTATTATATTATCTGATATTCTTCAATGAACATCCGTGTATTCATGTATAAGAAGGGAACTATTCTCGCATGCCCTCCTGTGTATTACTGTAACCTCTCATATACTCCCATGTTATACTATATTTTTTTATGAATTCCCAGGTAAGCCATGTACTCCCAGGTACGGCCCTCTACTCCCAGAGCCACCTAAGAACGCCCTTGTACTCGGAGGTTCGTTCAGCTACTCCATGTACTCCCAGGCAGCTCTTTGCCCGCCCGTATTCTCCCAGATAAGCCCATGTACTGTAATCTCAGGTTAGACCATGTACTCTACTTTCATGTACACCCAGGTACTTCATGGAAACATCGATCACATGCGGTCAGTAGTTCCTTGCTAATATTACGTCAAAAGGGGTGGAAAGGTACAATATAAATCCCCACTTCAGAATGAGTGGGATTTTAAATACGACGTCTCCTCCATCTCCCACTTCTTGAAGTGTGTGACATGTCTCTCACCTAACGACTCCCATGTTTGAAACACGTACACAAAATATGCGAATACAAAAATTCTGCATTAGGCCTATGTAATAGTGGCTTTACTCTTATACAAACATACATATATACAAACATACATATATACAAACAGAATTACCAAAACACTTGTATCAAGTTGCTCAGTTTCACGCAGTGGAGATCTCGGCTTAGAGAGATTAAGAGACAAGGCCAGTAAAGGTGATGGCCAGGAAACAACAGGAAATTGTAGCCAGCGACGTTGTATTGTGTTAGTTGAGGTGAGGAAGAAACAAGTAGCAATACACAAATAACCAGCACAGAGGAGAGAGAAGCTTACGACGTTTCAGTCCGACCTGGACCATTTACAAGTCACACTAATACAGAAGAGTGAAGGAGCCAGTGTTTATATAGGCGAGGGGGGGACAGAGACGGGACAAGACGTGTACTTAGCTCTGTGAAGACCTGTTTGTGTGCTCTCTGTGAATCTGAACCAGGATGCCCTCTCTTGAGCAACTTTACCAGCAGCTGAGAGAAGAGCTCAGAGTTGCTAAGATGGAGATACGGCGATTGACGGAGGAGAACAAGAGGATTCGTAGTAGTCCTCCTGTTGTGAGTCCCCAGGTTAAGAGGGGAGCTTGGTCAGTGGCCGGGCAACATGGAACCAAGCTGAAGATCAAGAAGACGGTTGGAGAGGCAGAAACAACGAGAAACCAGAAGACTACCGTGGAAACTTCCAACCCATTCTCGGTGCTACCCGACGAATGTGAGTGTTCTACTGGGAATGCCACAACGAGCACCAAAGAAGCATTGGCAGACGTGAGTGAGACATCCCTAGAAACCCCAACGAAGACCATCGAGAACGTCTTGACGAATTCTACAAGTGGTGTAATGCTACCTGGCGAATGTGAGTCGACTACTCGGAGCATCACGACGGACGACGCAAAGGAAGGTAAAAACATTGTTGTTGTTGGGGATAGCCAGATTAGGTACATGGATAGGGCATTCTGCTTGAAGGACAGGAGTAGGAGGCAGAGAGTATGTTTTCCTGGGGCGGGGATGAAGGATATTGTTAGCCGTCTGGATGACATCATGAGAGGTAATGGGAGCAATCCTATTATCTGTCTCAGTGCTGGAGGCAACGATGTTGGCAGACGTAGGAGTGAGGACCTGATTAGCAGGTATAGGTCAGCAATAGAGATAATTAGGAGGAAGGGTGGGAAACCTGTCATATGTGGCATTTTGCCAAGGAGAGGAGTTGGAAATGAATGGTTGTCCAGAGCAATTGGTGTCAATTGCTGGCTGGACAAATACTGTAAGGAAAATGCGGTAACATTCATTGACAACTGGGACCTCTTCTATGGCAGAAATGACATGTATGCCAGGGATGGGGTTCACTTATCTAGGTGTGGGGTGGGAGCACTGGCCAACGCAGTGGAGGGAGCTGTTAGGTCTTTAAACTAGGAATAGTTAGTGGTATGGGTTTTTGCGGGAAAACTGTGAAGTCTCAGGGTAGTAATATGAGTACTAGGAGAACTAGTAATAGGCAAAATGAGGTGGATATCGGAAAGCCAGTGGCACTAATTGACAAGGACAGTAAGAGGTTTAGTGGAATAACAGAAAGGAGCAGGAATGATAAAGAGAAAGGAGGGTCCTTAAGTATATATTACACAAATAGTCGCAGTGCTAGGAATAAGATGGACGAGTTGAGACTAGTTGCTAGTGCAGGTAACATAGATGTATTTGCCATTACTGAGACGTGGTTTAATTCAAAAAGTCGGGACATGCCTGCAGAATGTCACATTCAGGGTTTCAAATTGTTCCAAGTAGATAGAAGTATCGGGAAGGGGGGTGGGGTGGCATTGTATGTCCGAGATCGCTTGAACTGTTGCATAAAAACGGGTATTAAGTCTGAAGTAACACATACAGAGTCTGTTTGGATAGAATTTTCAGAGGGGCATGAAAAATTAATTTTAGGTGTGATATACCGTCCCCCAAATTTAGATAGGGACCAGGGAAGACTACTATGGGAGGAAATTGTTAGGGCCACAAGGCACGATAATGTAGTAATTATAGGAGACTTTAACTTTAGTCATATTGATTGGAATTTCTTGACTGGGAATTTAGAATCATACGACTTCTTAGAAGTAGTTCAGGATTGTTTTTTGAAGCAGTTTGTGACAGAACCTACAAGGGGTAATAACCTGCTTGACTTAGTTCTGGCAAACAATGAATCCCTTGTTAATAATTTGGAAGTTTCAGAGGAACTGGGTGCTAGCGACCACAAATCAATTACATTTAGAATTGAATGGAAGTATGATAGTAGGGATAACTCAGTAACAGTCCCAGATTTTCGCTTAGCAGATTACGATGGGCTTAGAGAACACTTATCATCTGTTGACTGGGGTAACGAAGAGAGCTATCAATATGACAGTTTTCTGAACAAAATACATGCTGCTCAAAGAACTTTTATCCCTTATAAAGAAATTAGATCAAATAGAAATGACCCAAAATGGATGAATAATAGGCTGAAATATCTACTAGGGCATAAGAAAGGAATTTATAGGCGTATCAAAAGAGGCGAGGGTCATCTTATGAATCAGTATATTGACATTAAGAGGGACATTAAAAAGGGGATAAGAAAAGCTAAAAGGGACTATGAAATTAAAGTTGCTAGGGATTCTAAAACTAACCCAAAAAGTTTTTTCCAGGTATATAGAACAAAAGTCAGAGATAAGATAGGTCCCCTTAAAAATAACTATGGGCATCTTACTGACAAAGAGAATGAAATGTGCTCGATTTTAAATAATTATTTTCTCTCGGTTTTTACACAGGAAGACACTAATAATATTCCGGTAATTAATTTTTATAGTGGCCAGAAGAAGATAAATTATGTAACATCACAGTCACTAGTGAAATGGTTGTGAAGCAGATAGACCGACTGAAGCAAAATAAGTCACCGGGTCCTGATGAGGTTTTTTCAAGGGTTCTAAAGGAATGCAAAATGGAAGTCTGTGAACCATTAACTAATATTTTTAATTTATCTCTTCAAACAGGTGTAGTGTCTGATATGTGGAAGATGGCTAATGTAATTCCTATTTTTAAAACAGGGGACAAGTCGTTACCGTCAAATTACCGCCCAATAAGCCTGACCTCAATTGTAGGCAAATTACTAGAGTCAATTATAGCTCAAATTATAAGAAGCCATCTCGATAAGCATAGCTTGATTAATGATACTCAGCATGGATTCACAAGAGGCCGGTCTTGTCTAACTAATTTATTAACTTTCTTCAGTAAAGCTTTTGAGGCTGTTGACCACGATAAAGAATTTGATATTATTTACTTAGATTTTAGTAAGGCATTTGATAGAGTTCCGCACCAAAGACTGTTGAAGAAAGTAGCAGCTCATGGCATTGGGGGAAGAGTGCTCTCGTGGATCGAATCATGGCTCACAGACAGGAAGCAGAGAGTGTCCATAAATGGGGTTAAATCCGAGTGGGGATCAGTAACAAGTGGCGTTCCACAGGGATCAGTCTTGGGCCCGTTGTTGTTTATAATATATATCAATGATCTTGATGAAGGAATTACTAGTGATATGAGCAAATTCGCCGATGACACGAAAATAGGTAGGATAATTGATTCAAACGTAGATGTTAGGGAACTTCAGGAGGATTTAGACAAACTCTGCTCTTGGTCAGAAAAGTGGCAGATGCAGTTCAATGTAGATAAATGCAAGGTTCTGAAGCTCGGGAGTGTCCATAACCCTAGCACTTACAAGTTAAATAATGTAGAACTTAGCCATACAGATTGCAAAAAGGACTTGGGGGTTATGGTAAGCAGCAACCTTAAACCAAGACAGCAATGCCTAAGCGTACGTAATAAGGCAAATAGATTACTGGGATTTATATCAAGAAGTGTAAGCAACAGAAGTCCAGAGGTCATACTGCAGCTTTATACATCATTAGTAAGGCCTCACCTAGATTATGCAGCTCAATTCTGGTCTCCATATTACAGAATGGACATAAATTTGTTAGAAAACATTCAGCGTAGGATGACTAAATTAATACATAGCATTAGAAATCTTCCTTATGAAGAAAGATTGAAGACTCTTAAGTTACATTCACTTGTTAGACGAAGAATGAGGGGAGACCTGATCGAAGTGTATAAGTGGAAGATGGGTATTAATAAAGGGGATATTAACAAGGTCTTGAGGATGTCTCTCCAAGAGAGAACCCGCAGTAATGGATTTAAATTAGATAAGTTTAGATTTAGAAAGGACATAGGAAAGTATTGGTTTGGAAATAGGGTAGTTGATGAGTGGAACAGTCTACCTAGTTGGGTCATTGAGGCTAGGAATTTGGGTAGTTTCAAATTTAGGTTGGATAAGTACATGACTGGAAGGGGTTGGATTTGAGAGGGACTTGCACATCGGAGCTTGTTTCTTGGGTGGCATTGAAAATTGGGTTGGTCAAATGTTTGTTAGTGGGATGAATTGTAAAGGACCTGCCTAGTATGGGCCAACAGGCCTGCTGCAGTGTTCCTCCTTTCTTATGTTCTTATGTTCTTAAGTCTTTTGGCATTAAAGCTACAGATTCACGTGATGAAAATATTCCACCTCTAAACCGGCAGGACGGGATGTCTCTACTAACATTAAAAAAAATAAAAACTGACCTATTTGATGAACATTTTGCTGCCAAGATTCAAATCCACTAAAACTGTGTCTAATGACCACTGAACAAGGTAGAAAACCGAGCTAGACGACTTATCTCTCACCTGGAGCCTGCCTGGATGGCTCTGTCACTCCAGCAGAGCCTTCAATATCAAAGACATCTTGATGATCTTACTATTATGCGCAAAGCTAATATTGTCAAAGAACCACATTTAGCAGAACATCACTTCCTCTGAGATGATTCATGCCTGGAACGTCTCGAGACCGAAAGATGTTCGTACAATGTATCAACATGAATGAAATAAAAGTCACTTGACCAAATCAAATGTCTGATACACAGCTGCCTCCAGCTTCATCTCGTTTACTATGTGTATACTTCATGATGATAAAAAAAATAATATAGATAATGCTAGGAAAGGCTTCGAAATGAGCTGAGGTATGTAACACCTCTCAAGTTGTAAATAAAAGAAGCATTTCATAGCATAACGCTGTTGAAACCCTAATATAAAACACAAAGGCAGTAAAAAAAGAAAAACCCAGAAGGCAACCAGCAAAGACAGAATATTCTCAAATTAGGCACTGAATGAGGGAACAATAGTCCTGGAAAAGGCAACGAAAGAGAATAAAATATACACGACAAAAACATTGAAAACAAAACACTTACGAAGAAAACGAGATTGAAGACGAGTAAGACTGCCTTGCCACACTTCAGTCCGCAGCGACCCAGCAACACCACCATCCTGCCTTCCACAGCCTCCTGCTGGGGATCTGCCACAACCTCCTGCTGAAGAAGGAAGAGGTTAGTAATTCTGCATACTTCAAGGGGATGGGGGGGTAAAGGGCTTTTGATGCAAGGAATTGCAGCTTCCCTCTTAGAATCAAATATGAGTACTCTCTTAACTCTTAAGTTTCCCAGCCGCTTTCTTACACTTAGAGGTTTAGCGTTTTTCAATGACTGCAATAATAACAGAAATATTTCTCAGGGTAAACGTGTAAGAACTAGCGGATTAAGTGACCCCGAAAGAAATAGTAAAGAATAATAGTGCTCATTATCACTTTTGCTAATGGAATGATCAGAAAATTAAGATTATCCTTTTATGAGTAAAGGAAAGGATAGCCAGAGGTCATTACTGCTGCCTCTCGGAAACGAGAGGGATAAAGAAAAGAAGCTGGTTTGAGAGAGGAAGAGAAATTAATGTACTTGACAAGCTGCTAGTAACGAGTAGATTTATAAATGTGTACTTGACTTTGTATTAATTATCATTCGTAGAGGGAACAGGGCGAAGTTAAAGCCAACTTTAGGCCACATATTTTTGTGAAGGCTTACTCAGCCCTATAACAACTTCAGACAGTATTACCAAGGCTGGCTCCTCCTCAGGAAAATTAATGAATAGAAAAAGAAATAATAATTCACAAAGATAAACACTTTATTATTTAGTAATGCAAAAATAAAACATCGAAAAAATGAATGTGTATCTTATTTGACAGAAAAATTAAAAATGAAATAAAAATATGACATTTGAATTCAACGCTAATATGTACAGTTATACTGGGGTGTCTGGTGGAGGTTGACACCGTCTTGTAGAAATTGTAGCCGTTGCTGATGATGTGGGGGGGGGGTCACAGGTGTTGGTGACAACCCAACGACTAGTTCTTCATAGTCAGTCCAGATGACAGGAACGCAGGTTCTTTACCACTGCAGAGATGAGGGGTAGTTCCCTGCGGTTTACTGAAAGTAATCAGGTAGGCAGATAAACAAATGACGTCTCATGGGCTGTTTCAGTCCGTCTCCTTCAACACTTCTCGTTGGTTGGCAGGTGACCCGATCTGTCATTCCAAGCTGGAAAGAGAGACAGGTTACCCACTGCTTAAGAAATCACTCTCCATAATAAGTGTAAGATACTTAAAAAAGGTGGTGATTATCTAAAAGTCTCATGTGGAGCTTAAAACTTAAAACTGGTCATAAGTGAAGTTTTCAACCAATATCCACTAGAAGAGGAGCAGAGGCTTTTACTTACAGTTGTGCTGGGAGCTGTGAGTCGAGTGATTACTGTTTGGCCAGAGCCCCACACGTCACCTTTGGGGGTGGGGAGAAAAGGGGGGGAGAGGGGATAGCGGGAGCTAGACTGACCCTACCTTAACAAGCAGCCGGCAATCAAACTATCGTTACCATATACTCGCTCGCTACTCCTATCTGTTGAACTTTTCCCTCACAATTTTATTTACTCAGTTGGTTCAGTTGACGCTCTACAATACACTTGTTAAACCACACCGTGAATAAGCTGTTCAGTTCTGGGCCGAAAATTACGTTAAGGAAGAAAATAAACTTATGAGAAAAAAGAGAAGGACAACCAAACTCGCACAATCACTAAAAAATATCCCATGTGAAGAAACACTCAAAATACTTAACCTATTCGGTCTCACGAGGCGAAGACTACGACTTCTCGCTCAAACCTTTAAGTTACTGAACAATTTTTATACTCAAACACGAAGAACTGTGTTAGGTAGAAAGTGAGTCACTAACTCCAATGGAATGAAATTTCGAGGCAGATGATGCTAACTCAATTATTGCAAAGTGGAATAAACGACCTGCTGAATCTGTGAGTGCAAAATAATAGTCATTTCAGAGTAAACTGGACGAGCACTTAGCAAATATCAGATTCGTCTAGAGTCAATGCAGGGTTGGCTGTATTCATCGAATTCCTGACATTAGTTCAAGAAATACACCAGGACGATTAGTTGACAATAAGCCACCCAGTGCATAATAATAGCAGCGGGAGGAGTAGAGGCTGTTGTAATTGTTTTCATAGTCCTAGCAATAGCAGTTTTTTCTTCCACGTTTCGTAGAACTTTCTATAAGGTTGAGAACAATTTCAACCATCTATTTCCGGCTAGCGAGATGGTTGAAGAGGGTGGAGGGTAGGAACAGTGCTCTCCTACAGTATCCTAATCTCAGCTTTCTAGACAGCTTTAGAGTTACCTTTCTCACTAAACAACCTCGATTTGGACCACTCTCTCTCTCTCTCTCTCTCTCTCTCTCTCTCTCTCCCTATATATATGTCGTGCCGAATAGGCAGAACTTGCGATCTTGGCTTAAATAGCAACGCTCATCTTGCCATATAGGACAAGTGAAAATTTGTGTATGCAATAATTTCGCCAAAATCATTCTGAACCTAACGAAAAAAAATATATTTCGTTGTGTTTGTTTAGTATTAAATTATTGTAAACGTATCTAAAATATATTTAGTTGGGTTAGGCTAAAATAAATTGCGTTTGTTATAATAAGGTTAGGTAAGTTTTCTAAGATTCTTTTGGTGCAAAATTATAAATTTTTACATTAACATTAATGAAAAAAAAATATCTTTAAACGTATAAGAGAAATTTTTAGAAAGGACTTAATTTTAAATGAGTTCTTGCTAATTGACCAGTTTTACATATTCGGCACAGCATATATATTATATATATATATATATATATATATATATATATATATATATATATATATATATATATATATATATATATATATATATATTTATCTCTCTCTCTCTCGTGTACCCTATGTACCCTCAACGTAAGCCATCACAGACACGACAATGGGTCGTCAGCCTCCACGCTTACTGTCTTTCAAAGGCTTTCTATATATAGCTGCCTCAGTGATGGGTGGCGCTTTGAGGAGGTGGCAGAGGCTTCCCAGGTGACTAGTGCTGACTTTGTGAAGTGGCACAAGCATCCCTGGTGACTTGTGGTGACCTGGAAAAGTGGTTCAAGCATCCCAGGTGACTAGTGGTAACATGGAAAGTAGTACAATCACCCTCAGTGACGGGTATTGTCATGAGAGCGTCCAGGAAAGTCCTCTGTGACACAGGTAGTGTTTTAAGGTGAGTGGCAGAAATGCATTACCACGAGAGATGTCAACGTTAATGATTCAGGTGACTGTGAAGGGAAAGTAACGAAGGATATTACAGGAAAGACAGTAACACTTTAGGTACTTCACCTGTGCTTGCTGTTAATGCCACCAGGGATCATTGCTCACGAGGGCCGGTCTCGGACCATTCCGATTATATGACGGCCTTTCCAGTCAGTATATCTACAGTTTTCCAAATATAAAGTGGAAAATAAATATGAGATCAGGAAATATGAGTTCTGTGCTCTATCCACACACACACACACACACACACACACACACACACACAGAATAGCAGGAAGCCAAGACAACAGAGCAATGGTGGACACACTGGCTGAGGTGGCAAGAAGGGTCTACGTGGGCAGGGCAAAGTTACTAGTTGTGGGTGAAGTCAATCACAAGGAAATTGACTGGGAAAACCTGGAACCACGTGGGGGGGACCAGAAACATAGAGGGCTAAGATGATGGAGGTGGTATTGGAAAACCTCATGTATCAATACAAGGTTTTCCAGTACTAGGAGAGGATGAACCAGCAAGACTGGACCTCATATTCACGTTGAGTAGTTCAAATATTGAGGACATCACGTATGAAAGGCCCCTTGGAGCTAGTGATCACGTGGTCCTAAGGTTCAAAAACATAGAGTTACAAGTGGAGAGGGAAGTAGGAAGCGTAGGACTGCAGAAACCTAAGTACAAAAGAGGGGACTACACAGGCATGAGGAATTTCCTGCATGAGGTTTATTGGGAAAGAGAACTGGTGGGAAAATCAGCAAATGACATGATGGAATACATGATGGAATACATGATGGAATACATGATGGAATACATGATGGAATACATGATGGAATACATGAAAACAAAATGCAAGGAGGCAGAGGAGAGGTTCGTTTCCAAGGGCAATGGAAATAATGGGAAGACCAGAATGAACCCTTGGTTTACCCAAAGGTATAGAGAAACCAAAACTAAGTGCGCTAGAGAATGAAAAAAAAGTATAGATGACAAAGGACTCAATAAAATAAGGAAATTAGTTGAAGAGCCAGAAACGAAAACGCACAGATAAGGAGGGAGGCCCAGCGCCAATACAAAAATGATATAGCATCGAAATCCAAGTCCGATTCAAAGCTATTGTACAGCCACATCAGGAGGAAAACAACAGTCAAGGACTAGGTAATCAGTCTGAGGAAGGAAGGAGGGGAGATCACAAGAAAGTACTGAGAAACCATACCACGAGTGGAGTTAGAACCCACGATCAGAGAGTCATAAAACTCCAGACAGACATGTTAGCCACTGGGCCAGCTAGCTACAATGATTCATCCAACTAGGTACATTTATTCACCATAGGCACCACTGCCTATGCTAACCATATGATGTCACATCGACAGTGTTATAGTTTCACAGTGAACAATTTGTTGCAGTATTGTCTAGAGGATTGAGAGAAGATATATGTCATCTGTTAATTTCTCTCAGTCAGTGTTCCTCACTAGTGTTGTCATATGTTCGTGAATGCCTTAATGTCGATTTTTGCATAGAAAACATCTTTTGCTAATGCAAGCCATGCACTGCACATGCAGTAACCGCATGTGCAGTGCAGGTGTGTGCAGTTTTCCGTGTGTCCTGATGTGTGGTCTGAGCCCAGATATGTGTAGACCACTGTGTGGTCGGAGCCCACACCATTGGAAACACCCTCATGTTACATGTCACCGCGTTGTGACCGCTTGACAACTGACACTAGTCAGTCCAGGCGTCAGATTACGAGCGTCTGAGCCCCCATGTACAGAAAGCTCTTATGCTTGCCGTTCGTAGACGCCATGCCTGAGTCGTACCTGCTATGACTCCCATTTGAGACTTGTTTTGCTCACCTCCTGATCGTCAGAGTGAAGTTATGTGTAGAAAACCAGTCTGAGGATGCTTAGACCAACCTCTGCTATGACTGTCGAGAGGATGACATCGTCAAGCTGCAGTAGCCCTGTCAGCAGACAACTGTCTGACTAGTGCCATAGCTTCAGTGAGCAGCCTGCACTTTTATTGCTAGCCTGCACACTCCAGTTATGGTGTATGCTGCTACGACTCTC
>NC_091296.1:53861652-53888976 GCF_038502225.1 Cherax quadricarinatus | reverse complement strand
ATTATTGTTGTGTACATTTATGTACTATTCACTTGCCTCTCCCCAGATGTGTAAGTTATTGTTGTGTACATGTATGTACTATAGACCTACCTTTCACCAGGTGTGTCTGCGCCACGTACAAGAGGGGCAGATGGGTTCCCTCTTCCCAATGTACGTCACGTCTCCAACACCATCATTCCAGACTTCGACATACCGGATCAAACGTTCACGTTGTCTGTGATGCAGTGGGCACAGTTCACAGACCACGACATTGCTCATGTTCCCTTCCCTCACATGGGTGAGTTGAATTATATGGGTGAGGGTATTATAAGTTTCTGAGGGTATTGTATGTTTTCGAGGGTACTGTGTTTCTAAGGGTATTGTGTGTTCTTGAGGGTAACTTATGCTTCTGAGGGTATTGTATTTTTCTGAGGGTATTATCCACACTGGAGTCAATTTCTGTGAAAATATTTACATACTGACACATGCTTGATGTTAAGAAAATAATGAAATGGTATAAGAAAATTACATCTAAATGAAGGTTTTATTACGTAGCGAACACGTCCATGACGACCTGATCTGTCCGGGACGTGACGGAGACACGTCTTGGCACATGGTAGTATGAACTTTGTCTTCAAACAATTTACTTTTATTTTTACATCGTGTGTTCATAAACTTAGAATCAATTCTTTAATTGTTATTGTATAATTTCAACATTTTTGTTGGAATTTTGTGGATAAATTTTCACTCATTTGTGGTAAGTGGCCAAGATCAAAGTGGCAACACTGCTTCTTACTACTTCCTAGTTCTTCCTAGTCTTTCCTGGTCCTTCATAGGTCTTGCTCCCAGTATGGAGATAAATGGTATCAAATATCGACACGATGGAAAAATAAACAGAAATGCAGTATAATGTGATCCTTTATTGACAACTTTACGCCCACACAGAATTGTTTGAGACTTTATCAAGACACAAATAGATCTGACTTAATAAAGTCCACTGTGCGGGCAAAACATTGTCAACAAAGAATCACATCATACTGCATTTGTGTTTATAGTTCCACTGGTCCCAGTATGATGTCTCAAAGGCCATTTTCACTCCCTGGTTAATGTTTACCTTCCCTCAGAGAGCGGGGAGGGGATCCAGTGCTGCATGAATGGTCGACCTGTGACAGGTCCTCTCCGTCACCCTCGATGCTGGCCCATCGATACTGCAGGAGATCCCTTCTTTGGTCCTCAGGGCGGCGGCTGCATGAACTTCGTCAGGAGTATGGTGGCTGTCGGTGCTGGCTCCGACTGCACCTTCGGCTATGCCGAGCAGGTAGGTCATGTCCAAGAGGGGATTACCAATATATATATTCTCCTCGTGATGGCATATTTTGTGGTCTCGCGATGAATGGATGGAGGATGGTTACCGATTCAAATTATTATTATTATTATTATTATTATTATTATTATTATTATTATTATTATTATTATTATTATTAGTAGTAGTAGTAGTAGTAGTAGTAGTAGTAGTAGTAGTAGTAGTAGTTGCAAAGTTACAGTTCTCTAAAAATAGTAAAAATTTCAATACGTGCGAGGTTTATGCAACAAGTCTGACATCACAAATAAATACATGCCAAGCTAGATAATAACACATACGAATACGTGGATCATAGGTAATATCTCTGCTGTATATTAATGGCATAGCTACATATATATAATGATACGATAAACTATTATATATATGTATAATTGCTAGTCTATGAAATTGTTAAATGTGCCAACATATCGAGCTATAAAATATTATTTGTGATAGTCCCAAATTCTGGTGTTTGAAATTCTTTAGTAATATATCAATCAGCTGACCTCTATAAGTTAAATACTCTTTAGTTAAGGAAACCAAGATGGCGATGCTGGGGAGGAGATTGTTTGTATTAATGACTCACTCTCGGTGCCAAAAATCATTGACATCACTTTGTGTCTGACTGTTTAAACAACAGTGGCCCCTTCACTAGACTCAGAATTTCGAAAAGCTTCAGTACTTGTACTGTGAAGGAAGGGTTGGGATACTGCAGATTGGAAGGACATCTGAACTGCAATGTAGGCACGCCTCTGGCAAGACGGTCACGGAGTGAGTAATGGGGAAATGTCTCTTCTCTTTCGGGTCACTTTCCCTCGAAGGGAGACGACCTGTGTGAAAAAAATTCACTTTGCTTGGACGGGGGAGTGTGAGACTGTGACTCAGGATACCAGGTTTTGTACTAAAGTATTTATGTAGAAATAAAGAGTATAAATTGTTTCCACTTAAAATAATATCATCAATGTGTTCATAAGAAAACGCTAAATTCTCATGGATAATACACCTTTTCAATGAAAAACATAAATGAATAGATATTTGAAAACTATGAAGAAGCTGTTCGTTAGCTATATAATTGGAAAACACATATAACAGGATGGATAGGGAAGGTTATTAAAAATTGATGATGAATTAGACACACGAACAACATCTTTGTAGACGTTTCCCTGTCCATTGGCTTTATCAGTACAGTACTTGGACATAGTGTGAAGACTGTAGAAATATATACAGAAGACAGTAGAAGGCGAGGTAATCAGTCCCACAGCCTATGAGCAGGTGATGTGCACTGTGGTCTTGAAGAATCTGAAGCACAGGCAAGAAAATTGGCTTTTATATAATGGGATCAGATGAGGTGCAGCAGACGAAGGTATTGTCACTGGTAGGCGGAAATCCCCAGTGGTGGCAGGTCATACCCAGGAGCTGGACCAGAAGTTAGCAAGTACGTTTAAAATATATTCCTTCTCTCGTAAACTGTGTTTAGGAAAGAAGGTATATATATTTTCCTGTAAAAGTGGGTCCTAGACAAGCATGTGTGATGTTACTGTGATTGTTTAAGATGCTCATGGAAAGGACTGCAGAAGAAGTTAATTCTGGAGTGTTAGGGAGAGTGCGGTCTTAAAAGATAATGAATACGACATTCACACACCTGCTGTTTACAGGTGAGTCCGTGATATTGGAAGATTCGGAAGACCATTATTATATTCGTGAAGAAGCACTAAACCCGTAATCATACAAAGCCTTGGGAATGAGAGGGAGTCAGGTCTGATTCGAGGAAGGGGCTCGTATCTCTACAGTATTTCATTAGCTCAAGATCTTCCCCCATAATCCAGCCGCCCTTAAAGATATTCGGAGAGTAATTGCACAACTGAAAGGTAAACAGTCTTCTTATAACTTCTTCCTCTTGACAGCTCAACCAGTTGACTCACTGGTTAGACGCTTCGACAGTCTACGGTTCCGAGGAAGAGGAGCAACGAGCCTTAAGAGAGTTCAGAAACGGTCTACTCAAGACTTCTGGGAACAACCTCCTGCCAATCAACCCTAATCAAGGTGGACTCTGCGAGGGCAGAAACAAAGGTGTACTATGCTACCTGGCAGGTCGGTGTACAGTGAATTTTCCCCTCACTTGAACTGGAACTAGCAGTTCATTACAAAGGTGGGTGTTAATCATGCAAGATTGGTGGAAAGTCACAGAGGTGTGGTGGTTATTCATGCAGTCGGAGGAGCAACTACATTGTACAATACCACTACTAACTTAGCTTAACTGAATAATTCTGCAACCAGGGTACTTTCATTTTACAATACATTGCAAATGCTAGGGAACGTTCACCATACAATACCACTGTATAATACACCTGTACAATACCACCATTAGGGAAACACCACTATAAAATATTACAAGTAAGGTCATACTGCAATAAACCTACAATTTTGTTACTGTGTGAACATAGGTGACTCACGAGTGAATGAGCAGCCTGGTCTGACAGCCATCCACACTCTGTGGGTGAGGCAACACAACCGTGTGGCCAGGGACCTGCAGAACCTCAACCCCCACTGGTCAGACGAGGCAGTGTTCCAGGAGACTCGCAGGATCATCATTGCTCAGATCCAGCATATAACTTTCAACGAATGGCTCCCTATCATCGTGGGTGAGTGCTGTGTTAATGAATGGCTCTTTATTGTGAGTGCTGTGTTAATGAATGGCTCTTTATTGTGAGTGCTGTGTTAATGAATGGCTCTTTATTGTGAGTGCTGTATTAATGAATGGCTCTTTATTGTGAGTGCTGTGTTAATGAGTGGCTCTTTATTGTGATTGCTGTGTTAACGAATGGCTCCTTATCATCGTATAAACATATCTCTGCCTAGACTGTTTACCCTCCACCATAATGTATGTAAACAAATGCAACACTGTTGTTGCGCTCCTCTTTCTTCTTAACATATTAAATGTTTTTCTAACTCCAGAAAATGTTGTATATTAATAATTTTCTATTGTGGGAACATCACTCACATATATACATCAGGCACAGTCTTTTTATCCCCCTGGATGCTGCTGTTAACGTCTGTTCTCGAGGTGTGTGAATATACTCTCCTGAGTTTACGGGTGCTGACCTCCCGTTCTTCAACACGCTTCATAAATTTTCTTTGCCTGGCATGATCTGTCTTGTCATTTCGTGTTTACTTCATATATTCTGCTTGTTCACTATTGTTGACTTCCTAATGTTTCTCGAAATTATTGGGGAATTTAATTTCCATGTTCTAGCATCACAAATGCCTGACTAAATAGCAGAAAAATTTCCTCTTTCATCAAAATTTGCTGTTTCTTATAGCCCTCGACTTAAAATAAATATAGAAATAATCTGGGTATAAAATAATGTACTAAAAAGTGTTCTGAGTTAATTTCGACTATAATATTTGTAATATGACAATGAATTATTCCCAGTGCCAGATTATAAAGATAAGTAAAATTTTATAATGACAGTGAATTATTTATACTGGAAGACATGTGAAGTCAAGTGAAGCTTTGGAATCTTTCAGACTTTTTCTGAAAACCTCAGTGACAATAGTGCATCACCTCAGATGAACATTTATTTTTAACACACTGGCCGCATCCCACCAAGGCAGGGTGACCTAAAAATAAAAACGAAAGTTTTTCTTTTTAAGTTTAATAATTTATACAGGAGAAGAGGTTAATAGTCCCTTGATCCCGGCATTTTAGTCGCCTCTTACGACACGCATGGCTTACGCAAGAAGAAATTAACAAATATATAACATGAATATAACCAGTGTATAACAAATGTACAAAAATATAACAAAATTGTACAATAAATTCTTTGTAACTGGCAGGGGACAGCTTCATGCGTTCGTTCGGCATCAACACCATCCCGTCAGGCTACAGCTTCGATTATATTCCAAACTTCAACCCAAGTATGAATAATGAGTTTTCCACGGCTGCCTTCAGGTTCGGACACACCCTGGTGCAGGGTACCATGAGGTTAGTTCATACCGTGGTGCAGGGTACCATGAGGTTAGTTCATACCGTGGTGCAGGGTACCATGAGGTTAGTTCATACCCTGGTGCAGGGTACCATGAGGTTAGTTCATACCGTGGTGCAGGGTACCATGAGGTTAGTTCATACCGTGGTGCAGGGTACCATGAGGTTAGTTCATACCCTGGTGCAGGGTACCATGAGGTTAGTTCATACCGTGGTGCAGGGTACCATGAGGTTAGTTCATACCGTGGTGCAGGGTACCATGAGGTTAGTTCATACCCTGGTGCAGGGTACCATGAGGTTAGTTCATACCGTGGTGCAGGGTACCATGAGGTTAGTTCATACCCTGGTGCAGGGTACCATGAGGTTAGTTCATACCGTGGTGCAGGGTACCATGAGGTTAGTTCATACCGTGGTGCAGGGTACCATGAGGTTAGTTCATACCCTGGTGCAGGGTACCATGAGGTTAGTTCATACCGTGGTGCAGGGTACCATGAGGTTAGTTCATACCGTGGTGCAGGGTACCCTGAGGTTAGTTCATACCCTGGTACAGGGTACCATGAGGTTAGTTCATACCCTGGTGCAGGGTACCATGAGGTTAGTTCATACCGTGGTGCAGGGTACCATGAGGTTAGTTCATACCCTGGTGCAGGGTACCATGAGGTTAGTTCATACCCTGGTGCAGGGTACCATGAGGTTAGTTCACACCCTGGTGCAGGGTACCATGAGGTTAGTTCATACCATGGTGCAGGGTACCATGAGGTTAGTTCATACCCTGGTACAGGGTACCATGAGGTTAGTTCATACCCTGGTGCAGGGTACCATGAGGTTAGTTCATACCCTGGTGCAGGGTACCATGAGGTTAGTTCATACCCTGGTGCAGAGTACCATGAGGTTAGTTCATACCCTGGTGCAGGGTACCATGAGGTTAGTTCACACCCTGGTGCAGGGTACCATGAGGTTAGTTCATACCGTGGTGCAGGGTACCATGAGGTTAGTTCATACCCTGGTGCAGGGTACCATGAGGTTAGTTCATACCCTGGTGCAGGGTACCATGAGGTTAGTTCATACCGTGGTGCAGGGTACCATAAGGTTAGTTCATACCCTGGTGCAGGGTACCATGAGGTTAGTTCATACCCTGGTGCAGGGTACCATGAGGTTAGTTCATACCCTGGTGCAGGGTACCATGAGGTTAGTTCATACCCTGGTGCAGGGTACCATGAGGTTAGTTCATACCCTGGTGCAGGGTACCATGAGGTTAGTTCATACCCTGGTGCAGGGTACCATGAGGTTAGTTCATACCCTGGTGCAGGGTACCATGAGGTTAGTTCATACCCTGGTGCAGGGTACCATGAGGTTAGTTCATACCCTGGTGCAGGGTACCATGAGGTTAGTTCATACCCTGGTGCAGGGTACCATGAGGTTAGTTCATACCCTGGTGCAGGGTACCATGAGGTTAGTTCATACCCTGGTGCAGGGTACCATGAGGTTAGTTCATACCGTGGTGCAGGGTACCATGAGGTTAGTTCATACCCTGGTGCAGGGTACCATGAGGTTAGTTCATACCCTGGTGCAGGGTACCATGAGGTTAGTTCATACCCTGGTGCAGGGTACCATGAGGTTAGTTCATACCCTGGTGCAGGGTACCATGAGGTTAGTTCATACCCTGGTGCAGGGTACCATGAGGTTAGTTCATACCCTGGTGCAGGGTACCATGAGGTTAGTTCATACCCTGGTGCAGGGTACCATGAGGTTAGTTCATACCCTGGTGCAGGGTACCATGAGGTTAGTTTCATACCGTGGTGCAGGGTACCATGAGGTTAGTTCATACCCTGGTGCAGGGGTACCATGAGGTTAGTTCATACCCTGGTGCAGGGTACCATGAGGTTAGTTTCATACCCTGGTGCAGGGTACCATGAGGTTAGTTCATACCGTGGTGCAGGGTACCATGAGGTTAGTTCATACCCTGGTGCAGGGTACCATGAGGTTAGTTCATACCCTGGTGCAGGGTACCATGAGGTTAGTTCATACCCTGGTGCAGGGTACCATGAGGTTAGTTCATACCCTGGTGCAGGGTACCATGAGGTTAGTTCATACCCTGGTGCAGGGTACCATGAGGTTAGTTCATACCTGTGTTTGTAAGTTACTGCACCATTATCACATCTTAAGAAAAACATTCTTAGTTTTCATTATATTCGTCATTTGTCATAGTAACCTTAAGCCCTCCAGAAAATACAGCCTTTTTTTTAAAAAAAAAGTGTCACCAGCCCCAAAGATATTACCCATTCTTATTTACTTTTTATATAAGTTATTCGAGTAGATTAACGCAAATGTTTAGTGTATAGTTTGCTTAATATTTTTTCTTGGTGTATAACCAAAGAACCTTACCGAGAATCACGATGCTGTCCTGAAATCTAAATTAACCACAAACATATCAGTATTATTATTATTATTATAATCAAAAAGAAGCGCTAATCCACAAGGAGAAAACATATCAGTAGGTGTGATCTTACCTTCATCTCTCTCCCATCGACTCACTCTTGCACAAGATCCTCGGTTCATTATTTTCCATGCTAACATCTTCAGTGAGTTTATCTGTAATGTAACATAAACAGTCACTTGATGAGCTGAGGTCATGTTACATGTCAGAGAGTTGAGCAGCAAGATATGTTTCACCACAATGGTGGATGACATGAGGTGTAAGAAGAGTGAGAGATGGAATACTTAGTAGATAATGAATGTGAATACATTCATTTAAGAATGCATGAATATATTATATAGGTAAACAAATGTATATATAAAAGATATCAATACATACAAATAAAATAGATAAAATCGTTTTTTCTCCATTAACTCATTCATGTATTTCACTTAATAATTTTTTTCGCTTGAGTTTGTACTTGTACATTTTTTCCTGTCTTGTGCTTAGCAGTCGGATGATCGAACCTTAATTTTTCCTTGTGTTAAAGTCACATGGGGTTACATCTTAAGCAGGTTTAATAATACATCTGGTGGGTGGTAGTTTGTTTTCAGCGTCGGGGGGAGTGAGCTCAGTGAGGATGAGGGATCACTTCAACTCTCCTCATCTCATCCAGTCTCATGGTCTTTTGGATGACATTGTCAGAAGCTTCACTCAGCTTCCCATACAGAGCTTCGACCCCTTCGTTACTCAGGAGCTCTCCAATCACTTGTTCCAGGTGAGCATCTCTCTTTAGTTTCTTTATGTTGATCTGAATGTTTACCCCTGATGTTGACGTGAATGTTTGTTCTTGAGGTTTACCTGAATGTTTGTTTCTGAGTCTGGCTTAAATATTAGTCTGTTCTTTATGATGATCTCAAAGATTCTCCCATTTATATACTTTTTCCAGTCTGAGCTGTTGATTTTAGCATTTCATCCAGCCGAATACTATGTCATCCTGTCTAGTTTGTAACCATCTCTCCAGCCTCTGAGACTTACCAAAGCCGTCTCTCCTTCCTCAGATATAAAGACATCTCTCCTTCCCTTCAACAGATGGTAAGCCATCTGTCTCTCTCTCTTTCTCCTTTCAACAGATGTAAAGTCATCCTGCCCTCCTTCCAATTAAGAAAAGCTATCTTTCTCTCTCCCTCCAACAGATGATAAACCATCTCTCCCTCCAACAGATGATAAACCATCTCTCCCTCCAACCGATGATAAACCATCTCTCCCTCCAACAGATGATAAACCATCTCTCCCTCCAACCGATGATAAACCATCTCTCCCTCCAACCGATGATAAACCATCTCTCCCTCCAACCGATGATAAACCATGTCTCCCTCTAACAGACGTAAAACAATCTCTCCCTCCAACAGACTCCCAAGTTCAACTTCGGCATGGATCTTATGAGTTTGAACCTGCACAGGGGCCGCGACCACGGCATTGCCACTTACAACGATATAAGACACATTTGTGGTCTACCTCGTGCCCAGTCCTTCAAGGACCTACTTGACCAGATCAGTCCTGAGGTAAGTCCTGTCTAGTGCTTGATGGACCTCCTAACCAGAGCAACCCAAAGAAAGTCCTACTCAAGTTCTTCAGAGACATTAACCAGATCATCCCAGAGCTAATTATAATTATAATGAGGAGAAGTGCCTAACTTATAGGAGTCATACAGCATGTAGGAAAAAGGAAGCAAGCAGGATCGAACTCAAGAAGGGAAGGATAGGTTAACTTCACTTAATGAAGGGTCCTTCACTGGGGTGAATTATTATTATAATCAAGGGGAAGCGCTAAACCCGGAGGATTATACAGCGCCTGGGGGGGGGGGGGGTGTAAGGCATTCAGGCTTAATTCGGGGAACTGGAGCACAGATCCAATTTCCTAAATCAAGAGCCCCTCACCAACATCAAGGAACCTTCCTTGAGGGGTCACTGAGGTGAAACCCTCAGCTAAGCTCTGCCTAGTTCTTCACTACAGTCTTGATATTAGTTCTCTCTGAGCACCGTCCCAGAGGATAATTTATAGTATATTCGTATGCTGCCTCTCGTTAGGCAAAAAAAAAAAAAAAAAAAAAAAAGCTACTGTAATACGCTCATCATTTTTTTTCTTACTTGTTGGAGTTAAGGAATCTTCTCCATCTCCTTTCCAATATCTTTGATTTTTTTTGTACTGACCACATCTTCTCTTTTCCTACTATTAAACAACTATGATACTATTTTGGCTTTTCTCTGGATATTTCATATTACTAGTAGACATTGTAGCCTGTGAAACACTACCCTAAAATACTAATAACTTAAAATAAAATTTTTAATGGGGTGGACTGGTAAGCCAGCTGAAGGCCTCGATCAGATAACCAAAAGCTCCAATGGTGGGTCATCATCTGAGTAAGACCCGCGTCAGAAAACACTTGTCCTGTTTCCTGACGAACCTTTCCCAACCTAACTGCCCTAAAAATTTGCTCCAGTATCGGTCAAACATATTTTTTGCAATGAAATATAGAAGCAGTTGCAGACGGCATTGCTTAGCTCTCCTGCACATTCTCCTGGACCCAGACCGACATCTTGTCTTAACCTATCGCTCAGCTGTTGTCTGAAATTAATTTATTCTTATAATAATAATAAACTCGATATCTTAAACTCCATGATACAACTTATACAGACCATAGCTGACAACAGTGACGTACTATATAGAAGCCCCTGGTTATGCAGAGTATTTCGGGCAACCCGGGTTAATCTTGTCCCCCAGGATGCGACCCATACCAGGCGACTAACACCCAGGTATCTACTTGCTGCTAGGTGAACGGGGCAGTTGATGAGAGGAAACACGCCAGAATGTTTCCACCCGTACAGGGGATTGAACCACACTGAGCTCATTGCGCTACCAACTTCTAGTTGTTCTGTCTCAGTTGACTAATATCAGTTTTAATGTATCGTAATGAGAAATCTTTACTCCTGTAAACAATATTGCTTAATATTTACAATTATGAGTTTTTCTGTACTATATTAAAATATTTCCTTCTGTAAACAGTCCCTTACTATTTACCATCTCATATATACCCTTTGTGTGACTCGCATGGGTTTAGTGCTTCATGTAATTCTACATCCTATTCTACTTTATATCTGAGCTATTTTTTAGTTTCAGACATTATATCTGGTTATTATTTACTTATATCTTACTCTGTATTTTGATTTAATTTTTTTGTAAGGCTTTTCAGTCAAGTTTATGTCTTCAGTTTTCATTTTCTTAATTTCTCTGACTTTTATTTGCAATTATTACATTTAATAGGCCAGGCGTTTCCATTTATTTTTTACATATTTGTTTATTCTCTCTGCTGCTATTTTCCCATCATGTTGAGACTTATGTAAAGTATTTTATGATCGTTATGGTTTGTCTTCCCTTCTCTTTTATTCCATTTATTTGTAAAGAGTTTTTTTCTGTCTCGATACAGCCAAACTTAACAAGTTTTGTCTTCAATAACAGCTTTCTCTATTAGCTTTTTTTTTTTTGGGGGATATTTGCAGACCAGTTTTGATCACTGTGCTCAGAGTGTTTATTTTTGTTTTCTTTATTTAACTAATTCCGTAATGTTTCTTCTCAGTTTTATGGCTGATTTATTAGTTTTTTGTATTTCTGCCTTTTTTTAATATTCATAGGTGAGTATTTCTGTGCACACACAGATACGGGACCATGAGATAGAGCTCTTAACGAGAAACTTAAATGTTGTTCAGTTAGAAATAACTGGTAATGATGACACCTTATTCATAATGATTGTAGCAATTTTTAATGTTAAAAACAACTAAACGGTTCTAGTAATTGTTAGACTCGTAAAAACATAAGAACATGAGAAAGAAGGAACACTGCCGTAGCCCTGTTGGCCTACACTGGGCAAGTCCTTCACAAATCCAAACCACTAACAGAATATTTGCTCAACCCTCTTTAATTCTACGCTGATAAGCTCTGATATATTCACTAACTCATGTGCAAGTCTCACTCAAATTCAACCCCTCTCACTCATGTATTTATCTAGCCTAATTTTGAACAACTCAGGAAGAGGAGAGAATTGGAACCCATGGCAAGCCTGACTTACAACTACCATGCCAGGACTCTGACCACTCAACTATACCAGTCTGCTAGATTTAAGAAGTTAATTTAACGTCTTTATTGTACACCCCATACCCATCCTGTGGGCGGTAGTTAAAGGATTACAAAGGTACATAATGGGTCCAGGGACTGGACCGCAAAGTTTTGATAGCTAAACACGGACCGAAACGTCAGCATAAGTTTCCTCTCCTAAGTACTGGTTATTTGTGATTTGTTTCAACTACAGTATTGTATTTTTTTATTCCATAAGACTACCTTGCTATTGGCTCACGTCTTATCCGTTTACTGGACGGTTTTAATGACAGAGTTAATCTTAGGTCTCTCCTGTAGGTGGTAGAGAGACTCGCCAGCATGTACAGAAGCGTTGATGACATAGACTTCTTCGTGGGGGGACTGGCCGAGCGCTCGGTCTCTGGTGGTCTCCTGGGCTGGACTTTCCTTTGCGTCGTGGGAGACCAGTTTGCCAGACTCAAGAAGGGAGATCGATTCTTCTACGACCTTGGAGGACAGCCAGGCTCCTTCACTGAACGTAAGTTTGTTGTAGTGTAGTGAACAATGTGCATTCTTCCCACAAAATGAGCTTAATTTCTGTATTTTTATGCGCTACTTTTTACTCATTTTTTTTTTCTCTCAGTATTCTCTGTCATCAATTCCCAGCACTGGCTGCCAATTCTCATTACAGGTCACCAATTCCCAGCACTGGCTACCAATTCTCAATACAGGTCACCAGTTCCCAGCACTGGCTACCAATTCTCCTTACAGGTCACCAGTTCCCAGCACTGGCTGCCAAATCACAATGCACATCACCAGTCACTTGGTATTTTCTTGTAGTTTGTTGACCTGGAGATAAAAATATACAAAAAAATATCTATGAGGGCTGACAGACAAAAAGAGTGAAGACTAATGAGACTGACCGATAGAGGTAGCTTGAAAGGAAGAGACCTAGGACCATAGATGGAGAGGAAAGAGGAAGTGAGCTATCGAGAAGTCATGAAATAATCCTTTAGTTTGAAGGTGGTTAGGATATGGAATGATCTGGGTAAAACACATATTTCATACTCTTTTTTAAGTGTGGGTACAACAGGCCCCATAAAGCCAGGAAAGATAAAGAGATTGGTAGTGAGTAATTGAGAGAGAGGTAAAATTTCGAAATTTAGTTCTGTAACCCCAACTTTGTAAATGCTTGCACACGCACGCACACTTGTGCGCACACACACATACACAGGCCAGGAGCTGTTACTCGACACCTGCAACCACAAATAGGTGAGCGCACACACACACACACACACCCCTCCCTCAAACACCCCACCTCCACCCTTTCCCACCCCCACTACCAGTAAGTCTTGTGGTTGTCTTGCAGCTCAGCTTGAGGAGATCCGTCGCACATCATGGGCCAGGATCATCTGTGACAATGCTAATGTAGAGGCAGTTCAGCCTCTCGCCTTCAGGCAGACCAACATCAGAATGTGAGTTGATGCCTCTGTAAATGTTCACAGTCAACACCGGTACTAGATGTCAAGTATACATAATATGTACACTGAGTGTTCATCAGTGCCCTATGAGAGGGTTAGTACATTGTCCTTTGGCCGGTTCGCTGTACATTTACCAGCGCATTGCGGTTTCTCCAGTGCACTGTTTGTGCACTGCGCACCTGTTAGTATACTATGGGTTCACTACACGACTGTATCTTGTGTCAGGACACATTATAAATGGTGTGAGTTGAAGCTTGCAGCTCAACATCAATACATCATTTCTCTAAAATCAGTTAAATTATTATTATTTTATTTAGGGGAAAACGCTAAACCTGTGCTAATGAGCAAACATTAAATATTAACTGTGAAAGGCTGTTGAAGACTCATAACTCTTCAGTGTACATCTTGTAATTATACATACATGTTATACAGTTTTGTCTTGTTTATTATCATTCACTCTGTCAGCTCTACTTTTTAAATATTAATAATTTCTATTTTATAGTTTTTCTTTTTATCTAATTTTTTCTGCCTTCAGTTACTTTTTTTTTTACTTGTATAAATTTTCCTTCAGTGGAGTGTGTCTTGTTGGCTCGTCCATTCCATAAGTTCAAGATCATAATAATAACAATCTTTGTAAAAATTATAATTTGCATTGTTGTTTATCTCAAAAGTATCCATATCTAGGGTAATTATTAATACCTTTGTCTGTATGTGTGTATGCAGCAACCAGCCAGTGTCGTGTCAAGGTCCCAACATCCCACGACCAAACTGGGCCCAGTGGCTGGGAGAGAGGCCGGCAGCCTAACATCAACTATTATCTTCAAGATGTGTTATGTGTGGTCACAATCTTAGCCAAGTAGACGATGTCAAGTAAGAAAATGATGAAGAAAGACGAAACTATCATATCTACAGAGAGAAAATCTTTTTTTTACACATTTTTTTTAAAGTATATTGATTATACTTTACATACCTGGTAATTTTTAAATTTCATTTGTATAACTGGTAGATGTCCTGTTTTTAGTAACTGTACTTGTCCAGTTTGTCATTTAATTTCATAATAATAATATTAATAATAAAATTGCTATTATTACAGTAAATATTTATATTTTTGGATGTCTAATAATTTCACTTACATTCAGAAATATTATTTTAGTAATGCTTACAGGGGTAAGATACATTTTATAATTACTAAGATCTATAATACACCAAACGTCAAGTTTACTCTCTAAGTAACACTGAACAGAGGTGTACAGCAGCATACTATTGACGGTACTGTAGAAAAGACTCGGTTACAGAACAGGTCTTTATTGGGACAATGTTTTGCTCTGTATAGAGCTTAATCAAGTCACATAAAGCTCTACACAGTGTGAATTGTAGAAATGAACGCTTGCTCTGCATTTGTATGTCACTAAATGTCAAATGTTCTTTGGAATGGAAGATTTATATGTAACAAGAATATTTCAGTGATGTTAGCATAAGTTTTTGGTTAAAATTCCTACAATGTCGCCCTGGTCCAGTGTGTCTTCTTTTCAAAGTCGATAATTTTTTCCATGTGTATACAAGAGGGCCCCGCTTTACAGTGCCTTATTTTACAGCGTTTCGTTAATACAGCGGCTTTCTGTTATACCCATTCTTCATCTGTTCAGGTTTCCTACAGTAAGTATATTCACCACTCACTATAAGCTAAGGTCTAAAATATCTTAAGGTAAGTAATGTATCCTAGGTAGTAGGTATGTAGACAGCAACAACCCAGGGAGGTACTACCATCCTGTGGTAGTAGGTTGGTAGACAGCATCCACCCAGGGAGGTACTACCGTCCTGTGGTAATAGGTTGGTAGACAGCATCCACCCAGGGAGGTACTACCGTCCTGTGGTAGTAGGTTGGTAGACAGCATCCACCCAGGGAGGTACTACCGTCCTGTGGTAGTAGGACTGGTAGACAGCATCCACCCAGGGAGGTACTACCGTCCTGTGGTAGTAGGTTGGTAGACAGCAACCACCCAGGGAGGTACTACCGTCCTGTGGTAGTAGGTTGGTAAACAGCAACACCCAGGGAGGTACTACCGTCCTGACAAGTACGTGTAAAACGAAAGCCTGTAATTGTTTTACATAATGGTAGGATTGCTGGTGTCCATTTTTCGTCTCATAAACATGCAAGGTTTCAGGTACGTCTTGCTACTTCTACTTGCACTTAGGTCACACTACACATACATGTACAAGCATATATATACACACCCCTCTGGGTTTTCTTCTATTTTCTTACTAGTTCTTGTTCTTGTTTATTTCCTCTTATCTCCATAGGAAAGTGGAACAGAATTCTTCCTCCGTAAGCTATGAGTGTTGTAAGAGGCGACTAAACTGCCAGGAGCAAGGGGCTAGTAACCTATTCTCCTGTAAAAATTACTAAATTTTAAAAGAGAAACTTTCGTTTTTCTTTTTGGGCCACCCTGCCTCGGTGGGAAGCGGCCGATTTGTTGAAAGAAGATATATATATATATATATATATATATATATTATTTCCTCTTATTTCCATGGGAAAGTGGAAAAGAATTCTCCCTACATAAGCCATGCGTGTCGTAAGAGGCAATTACAATGCCGGGCTAGTAACCCCTTCTACTGTATAAATTAATAAATTTAAAAAGAAAATCTTTTGTCTTTTGTTTTTCTTTTAAGGTCACCCTGCCTCGGTGGGATATGGCCGGGGTGTTGAAAAAAAATGTGAGTACTGCATAAGCATTTTTAAGGCCTAGCATTATTGCTCTTAATATATGACAGTGTGAGGAGTGACACAAAAGAATCACAGAGGCATCACCATACATTCAATTCAAGTTTATTCTCTATAAGGGTTACAATGTGGGGTTTACAGGTTTTGGGTATTGTGTGGTTTACATGTTATAAAATACTAATTACAGAGGGGGCCACTAGGACACCTAGCATGGCTAGGCATTTCGAGAAGACTTAGATTAATTCTTAACATTTAGTTTAGTTTAGCAATGTGAATGCTTTTGTTTTGGCACAATACAAAGTGTCTATATTGGAGTATCATAGGCAAACTTATGACTAGTTAGGATTTATTATTTTAAGATTAAGATTAGTATTTCTGGGTTTACAGTCAGTGGGTGAGTGAGTGTAATTGTGAACCACCAGGTGGTTATCATGTAGTTAGTTGTCGGGGTGGATCAGGGAGATAAGATATTTTCTAACTGTAGTTTTGAAAGTGATGAATGTGTCTGCAGTTCTAGAGTTTTCAGGTAGGGTGTTCCAGATTTTAGGTCCTTTGAAATACTACATTGAATTTTTGTAAAGATTTAGTCGAACACGGGGAATGTCATAGAGATGTTTGTGTCTGGTGTTATGCCTGTGGATCCTGTCACAACTATCAAGAAAGCGTTTTAGGTCAAGGTTAATATTGGAATTTAAGGTCCTGTAGATATAGATTGCACAGTAGTAAGTGTGGATGTTCTGAACAGGGAGTAAGTTTAGATCTATGAAGAGTGGTGGGGGGGTTGTTGCCAGGGATGGGATTTAGTGATTATTCTTACTGTGGGTTTTTGTTGGGTTATTATTGGCTTTAGGTGTGTTGCTGCAGTTGATCCTCAAGCACAGATAGCATAGGTGAGGTACGGATATATAAGTGAATGGTATAGTGTGAGAAATGCAGTTTGCGGTACGTAGTATCGTATCTTGGAGAGGATCCCCACCGTTTTGGATGCTTTTTTTTTTGTTATGTGTTGGATATGGGTGCTGAAATTTAGGTTGTTGTCGAGGTACAGGCCAAGGAATTTGCCCTCATTATGTCTGGCACTCATGGAAACCAGGCTCACAGGAATGATAACAGACACCATAGAGGGGGTGGAGGAGTTGCACTCTCTTAGAGTGCATTTGTGGATGACAGAGAATCAGTTACGATTAAAGTTATGGCTGTAGGAGATAATGAAAGGCAGAGTACTCAGCTGTGTTTGCTCTCGCTTCGCCTCTGGTAACAACAACAACAACAACAACAACCACTGCTCACAGCTATAAACACCGTATAACCCTCCTTTTCTAAATTACATTATATCATCACCACAGGTGGTATCGTTACAATACAAAGATTATATCATCATCCAAACTATTGATAAATCCAACCTATCTGAAGGTTTAACTACTCTTTTGAAACGCCTGAGATATGGAGAGTTGGCACTGTCGTGAGGTGCAGCCTCTCCTCTCACACTGTCGTGAGGTGCAGCCTCTCCTCTCACACTGCTGTGTTCATCATCAAACCTTCCGGGAGAGTCTTCCTGCATTCTAACCTGATCCTCAAGTTTATTACCACTAGTATCTGTTGTGTTCCTCTGACCATAAAGGTGTCCTGTTCCTATACTGGCCAGTAATTACCAACACACTCCTTACAGTTTCTGGTACTGTTGGAATCGGTGTTTGCTCTTCGTCACTCCTAAACCTTGGTATTAGTTGATCTGTATGCCTTTTCCATATTAAATTCCCAAAACCTCTAACTTGTACCTTATGATTATTATAATCAAAGAAAGCGCTAAGCCGACAAGGGTCATATAGATCCTAGCCTGTAATACCTCCACAATCTTTCCTTTTACCAAAGGGTCACCTTTCCCAAAATTCCTGACATACACAGCATCATCAACTTGAAATTGTTTATTATCCCCCTGAAGGCATGTTAACCAATGACTTGTCTTCTTTAGCATGACGTTTGACAGCCGCTGCTGTAGCTTTAAAATTCCTATTTAACATCATTTCTGCTGGTGTCTTATTAGTGGATGAACGAACTGTTTTCCCCTGGTTATATAAGAACCTACATAGTCTGGTATTGAGAGAGCCTTTTGTAAATTTGTGTAACCCTTCCTTCACTGTCCGTACTGCCCTCTCTGCCAGACCATTTTATTATGGATGGTGTGGGGCTGGAGTAATATGTTCAGTACTATTCCTAACGAAAAAAGCTTCCAGTTCTTGTGATACAAAATATGCAGCATTATCTGACACAGCTATGTCTGGTAACCGATAATCACAAAAGGATTTCCTCAGCAATTCAGTAGTAACTGTGGATGTCATGGAACTAGTGACGCGTACATCTAAGAATTTTGAAAAGGAATCCACAGTTACCAAAAAATATTTGCCCTCCACTGGGCCTGCATAATATATATGAATTCTAGACCATGGTTTCCAAGTGCTGGGCCAAGGAAGTACAGGTCATGACATTGGCCTAAAATTTTTAAAACAAATAAAAAAATTTTTGGTGACTTTTGCAATACTTTGATCAATGTTTGGCCACCAGACCCACTTCCTAGCTTCTGCTTTCATGGCATTGATACCATTATGGCCAGCATGTAAATGTTCTAATATCTTACAACTCAATTCTACTGGCACTACCACTCCTTCTGTACAATAATACATCCTCTACGGCATATAAACTCATCACTCCCTCATCTGCTGAACTATTTTCTCCATCAAGCACCTTAACTGACTTTGTTCTAGGATATCTCAGTGACTGCTGTTTCATTACTGTCTCCTTGTTGTCACTACGTGATTTTGATACATCCCTAGGAGACACTTTTCAAAATTTCACCCTACACACTCTTCTCAAGTAACCTTTCTTTTGACACTCATTACTGGAAAAATCTTTAAACCTACAGGAACTACTATTATGCATGAACCCACGATGTTTACATTTCACAGCATTAATTACTTCAGGAACAGTGTTATTTTCACTAGCAAATGCCTGTTTTAAGTTTGAAAGTTTTTCAAAAATTTTCGCATATTGCATACTTTGCAAATCTAAATTTTCTGCCACTAAGTTAGGGAAATAAACTTCATGCACCACCGCCACGAATAACTGGTCAGTAAGTAAGTAAGTAAGTTTATTCAGGTATACACAAATACAGTTACATAGAATTATCATACATAGCAGCATATGTGTAGAGAACCTGGGATAACCCAAAAAAGTCAGACAGAGTGACTTATTTCCATTGGGGTCCTTTTACCTTATTATTATAATATAAAGGCCATAATATTTTCTTATTATTCTATAATGAAGATAACATCTTATTATCATACTAAAAAGACTATCTACTACACGAGGGTCATTAAGACTATCTACAATACGAGGGTCATTACTAGGGATAAGGTAAAATTTATACGTGTGTTAGCTAAAAAATAAAAAATCATTCCCCTCCCTTTCTGTAGCTACATTCATCAGACACCTTTTGGCAGTCTTCTTGAACTGGTTTATGCTATAACTGGCTTTGACATGTGCGGGTAGTCTGTTCCATTCCTTTATTGCTGTACAATAAAAGGTGTTTGAAGCCTGGCCAATGACTGTGGGTACTACAAAACTGTGTTCTTTCCCCCTATTACTATGATTGCTTTGGTTCACAACCTTGACAAAACTGACAGCAAGATATTCTGGACACTGTTCGTGAGCAATTTTATAAACATGATTTAGCATCAGTTGTTTTACTCTGTCTTCAACATTCAGCATATCCAACTGCTGTAATTCATCCTGGCCTACATGTTCTCTTGGTCCCAGCCCCAGGATGAATCTTACGATTTTGTTCTGGGTGATTTGCAGTCTATCTTTCAGTTTTTTTTTGTCAAGGCAGAGTACCATGAAGAGCAAGCATAATCCATATGGCATTGTATAAGGGCTAGACATAGGGTCCTGCGAGTCTCAGTAGGTAGACACTGTGCTTGACTATACAGGAACTTCAGTCTGGCATTCGCTTTCTTTACTACACTGTTCCCTATCAATTCTCCTGACATGCATGGGTCAAAGGGGATTCCCAAATATTTTACTGATGAAACCAAAGTGATGGGCTCCCCATTACACTGGACAATAAAATTATTTACCCTTCTCAGTTTATGTTTTGTGCCAAAGAGAATGGCTTCAGTTTTCCCTAGGTGTAATGATAGTTTGTTGTCTACTAACCATTTGCTGCAGGACTCCAGTTCCAGTGTTAAAACATGAGCTATATCTTGTGGGTCTTTACCTGACACTAACAGGGCACTGTCATCTGCATACAGTAGGAGTTTGCACTTGACACTGATAGGCATGTCATTGACATAACAAAATAATAATAAGGGACCCAGAATACTGCCTTGGGGAACTCCACATGCTATCGGCAGGGGTTCTGATTCCGTTTTGTTGATTTTAACAATTATGTTTCCTGTTGCTAAGGTAGGACTTAAACCAGTCTACAGAACCTATACCGATAGCTTGAAGTTTCTTACATAATATATTGTGGTTGACAGTATCGAAGGCCTTTTACAGGTCTAAGGTTACCATACCTATGAGGTATCCCTTTGACATTTCAGTTCTCAGGTAATCCATCAGATTAATTAGGGAGGTGTCGGCTGAGTAAGATCTTCTAAAGCCCGATTGATAGCTATGGAGAGTACAGCGCCCTCTCTAGAATTTTGAATATTATACTGAGTATACTAACAGGCCTATAGTTGCTGACATCAGACCTACTATTTTTCTTGAAGATAGGAGTAACTCTGGCCTCCTTGAACCCTTACGGTACAGTATTAGTGGTGATTGATAGACTTATTATGTGAGCAATAGGGATTGACAGTTCAGAAGCACCATCTTTTAGGAACTTAGACGGGATGTTATCAGGGCCTGTGCTCTTAGTTGGGTTTAACCTGATTAGTTCTTTTTGAATAAAGTCATGAGATACACTTTCTAGTTGACAACTGTTTGGGGTTACCCCTTTATTGGTATAGTATGTTTGAAACTTATCAGAGTCTGTGTTCAAGGTATTTGATGCAGCTGGTAGTTTACTTACTAGTGTTGATGCAACAGATGTGTAGTAGGAATTAAAGCAATTTGCCACCTTAGATGTTTCGTGGCATACCTCATTATCGATAGCGAGTACTATGTTAGACCTATCTACTGGCGTATGGCTATACCCCAACTGTTTTAGTTGTTGCCAGAGCTTTCTGGGGTTATGCTTATTCTCTTCAATTTTTGAACAATAGTGCTTTGCCTTTGCTGTTTTTATAAGTCTCTGTACTCTGTTCCTCACCCTTTGGAATTCATTTAGTGCTGCAATATCCTGTCTGTTTGCTTTAAATCTTTTTAGCAGCTGGTCTCTGAATTTCATATTATCTAATATCTCAGTTGTCATCCAGGGTTCAGTTTTTCGTTTAATCCTAACCTCTTTAACTGGTGCAATATTATCAAGGATGGTAGTGAACATTATTTTGAATTTTTCCCAGGCATCGTTTACGTCCGTGCAACTTGTTATCTCTGTCCAGTCACAATTGTGTAGCCTATTTACCAGTTTCTTTACTGTAGTTTCTAGTTGACCTCATTTTTATTGTCCTGTGTAGGCCTATCCTATCCCTAGTGATTTTCCTGGTGCAGTAAATGATGAAATGATCACTAAGACCTGTGATAATGACACCTGACTGACTAATGTTCTCAGCGGGGTTACAAAGTATGTGGTCAATTAGGGTGGCTGAGAACTGTGTGATCCGGGTTGGTGTATTAATTAGTTGAGTGTAACTATTTAAACCTAGAATTTGCTTATACCTTTTGCATAGCCCGTTATTTTGCTGCTGAAAACAGATATTGAAGTCGCCCATGCATTATTGTCTCGCAATTGTTTTCAAGTCCGGACAATACTCTGGAAAAGTCTTCTAAGAACTGGTCCTGGGTAGGAGGGCGGTAACTAGTTCCTACTAAGATGGGTTTGGTCTTGGGAAGCAGCATTTCAAACCATAGAATCTCCAGTTTATTGTTATTTAAATCAGGTCTTGGGTTGTAAGCTAAGTCATTTCTAATATAGGCACATACTCCACCACCCTTTCTGTTCCTATCTTAGCGTTTTATATTGTAACCTTCTTTTTTGACCTCGTCGTCAGTCACCGTATCGCCCAACCAGGATTCAGAGATGGTTATAACTGCCGCCCTAATTTTGTTAGCTAGAATCCTAATCTCTACCAATTTAGGAAGAAGTGATCTTGCGTTGGCATGAATAAAGTGAAGGCCTGTTTTCATAAAAAATTATAGTCATCAATATATGGCAATGGGTCATTTGAATTAAAATTAGGTAAATCAATGTCATCACTGCTAAAGGGTAACTGTGCCAAAGTGCATTTGTTACACAAAATGAATTCTGGCACCGTTGCTATAATTGTACATACATCATCATGCACCCACCCCTTACACATTTTACATAAGGTGCCTTTTCTGTTTTTCATGCATACTTTAGTACAGTGTATACACCTGTTTGGTGGTGTTTGAGATAATAATGACTGTATTGTCTCACATTGACCTATGTATGCATTACATATGGAGTTGAGGTTATCATTCCTAGCTACTAGACCGTCATTATCACCGTCATTTATCTGTCTGTTTTGCCTCTGCACAATAGTTTGAGGTCCTGGATTAATTTGGATATCACCACTTAAGAGTGCTACAATAAGAGCTGTGTGCCACTGTTTTTGTTTGGGTATGCGGTGTTGCCATACCTTACGGCGATAGTGACATTTACTTTTCTGGTAGGATGGCAACTGTTGGGCTTTTACTGTCCAGGGCGCTGTTACTCCATTCACCTTTTCCAGCCCCCATGACTGATTTCTTTCTTCATGGAATTGAAGAAGAAAGATAAATATAATTATGGCAGCCTGCACCCATCTAATGCCTGCCATTTTCACTCTTCGCTCTTTTACTCATATACAATATTTATTTCTCTTTTCCAGTCACCTAGTACACTTAGTATCTGCTTTAGCAATCACCACTGAATTACTAGTAAATTTTCTTCTTCAAAACCCTCTTCACTGCTCACTTTTCCCTTAACTTCACAAACCCCTTTCAGTTAACCCCTTATTACACACTCCCCTTCCCACCTCACTTCACAGTCTGGCTTCACCTATTAACGTCTAACTCCTTTCCATTCTGGTTGACCAGAAAGGTTTAATCAATGGTTTTATCCTTCCAAATCCCCCTCAATTCCATTTATCGGGGGTTGTGTTTTGTTGTTGACTGCCTGACCTGGTCTGCTGACTCGGCCATTTTTAAAACTGAGGGAAGTAAACGCCACCTACAACCTGACTTTCCTTGGGTTTATAGATATATTTGGCGTTTTCTGCTATGATTCTCTCACTGTACACTGGTCAGCTGAATATAGGTCAGCTACTAAAACATTAACCTTGACTGTTTACCTATTCACTTCTTTCCCACGACTGGCACTGAGGGATAACCGTCCTATAACCTTGGAGTTTTGTACTGTTGATTTGACGATGTCTCCTGTGTTTCCCTCTCGTTAGCACGGGTACAGGTGATATGATGGTCGTACAGATATGATGCTACTGTCAACAGATGAACGTCAGTAAAGATGAGAATTTCACTTCACTAGTTGTACGTCTGGCAGTTGCTGGTGTTTTGATGCCGGTCAGCCATGTTTAAATGCTGAATTCTTTCCCTCGTTTGGCACTGAGGAAAAAAGTCCTACAGACCTGTCATTTCCTTGGAGTTTTGTTGATCATGTTTTCTGCCATGTTGTCTTCCCGTTGAACACTGGTGCAGTTGATATGGAGGTCAGTTATTTCATTGTAGCGGAAAACGTCCCATGTCTGGTTCACGTCTGGCAGCAGGTCTGGTACTTGAATGCCGGTCCCTCTTTTGTCATATTTAGTCCATTTCGTTGTCGTCACCGTCAGTTTTTATGTCACTATAGGTTCCTTGCATGTTGTTGAAGCAGTACTTGCAATTTGGCCATCACTGGAGTTCGGATAGGCCAAGGGGACGGCAAGATATAGGAACAGCCTTGTGTGGTGGCCCGGTGGCCTGGTGGCTAAAGCTCCCGCTTCACACACGGAGGGCCCGGGTTCGATTCCCGGCGGGTGGAAACATTTCGACACGTTTCCTTACACCTGTTGTCCTGTTCACCTAGCAGCAAATAGGTACCTGGGTGTTAGTCGACTGGTGTGGGTCGCATCCTGGGGGACAAGATTAAGGACCCCAATGGAAATAAGTTAGACAGTCCTCGATGACGCACTGACTTTCTTGGGTTATCCTGGGTGGCTAACCCTCCGGGGTTAAAAATCCGAACAAAATCTTATCTTATCTTATCTTATCTTGCTGCTTGCTGAGGCTGCAGCATGCAGGATGGGGATGGGGTCCTTAACTCTAGAGTCAAATTGGCCCCCAAAGTTTCAGTTCACAGCCAACAATTTTAAATCCGTATGCAATTCATGCAAGGACTCATCATGTCGTTGCTTCCTCTGCTGAAATGCCAGCAAACTGCGGCAGTAGGCTGGTTTCATTAAACATTAACTTTTCAGTGCCGCTACCAAGTCGCCATAGCACTTTGTGTGTAGCAACTATGGTGCACACACATTGCATAAATACTGTAAGTTTCTGATCCCAGGGACACTAGCAAGAAGTTACTCTTGTTATCTTGCTCTTCAATTTTCAAATAAGCGAAATTGGCTTCAAACAAACTTAGCCAGAGCTCCAAAGAAATCTTACGTGGGTCGAAAGGCTCCAACTTTCCCTGTGACACCGCTGCCATGTTCACCCACTTGTACAGCTCTGCTGTAACGTCCTGGGCTGCCAGTATCCCTAATACTTCAGGCCACATTCGCCCACTATCCTTGGCTCTGATGATCCCATCCTCGTCGCTACTGTTATGGTTGTAGGAGACAATGAAAGGCAGAGTACTCAGCTGTGTTTACTCTCGCTTCGCCTTGGGTAACAACAACAACAACCACTGCTCACAGCTATAAACACCGTACAATTAAAGTGTCAACTTTAGACCATACTAGAACAAATTTACATAAGTATCGTGCTTGTTGTAACTAGGCGGCTTGTAGTAGTTACAGCAAGAATTCCGTTTTCTCTAGTCCAAGACCAGATAAGTTGTGTACAGTATAGTATTACTGGGGTAACTCTAGAAAAGTATTCCTGTCGTATGCCGTTAATAATATAATAATAATATTTTTATTTCTATAAGATATACAGGTCTAGCTGACATCAGTGACATACTACTATATAGAACGTCCCTTGTCATGTAGAACATTTCGAGCAAATTAGGTCAATTTTCTCTTGTGATGCGTCCCACATCAGCCGACTAACACCCAGGTACCCATTTTATAGATGGGTGATCAATGGACAACAGGTGACTTATGAAAGCACGACCTAATGGTTCTCAGCCGTACCGGAGGCTCGATCCCTGGACCATAGTGTGTGAGCTGAGTGTGCTGGCAATCGAGCGTCATTCCCTTTAAAAATGGTGTGTTGCATGAGAATGGGAGTGTTGCTGTTATTCTAATGCAACAAAGCGAAGACAACTTGTACACAATGTAAGGTGTTTGTAGTGTGGGGAAAAACCTTCACAAACGCATGTATAATGCGAAGTAAACGCATAACAACAGCAGAGAGAAAGGTACTCGTCTGACCGTCCATGTGGAAAATTTAGAATTTTCCTAAATTCAGAATAGAATAATAAAATAACTGTATATTAAAATGTGATGCTGATTTGACTCTTCGCAAAATTTCGAGTGAGGGGGAATTGTGGAACAGCTGCCGAGCAGACGGGGAGGACGCCAGAGTGAAACTGAATGTGTCAACATTAATCTGTTATGTATGATGTGTAATCAGGTGTCATCGAAGTTCAGTTGGTGCATATCGGCCTCAATCCGTAATTTAAAAAATAGCTGACACGTTCCTGCTGAAGAATTGGGATAAAGAGTGTGGAAAACCTTTATTAAATTATTGTAAACTTATCTAAAAAATATTTTGTTGGATTAGGCTAAATTAAATTGCGCTTGTTATAATAAGGTTAGGTAAGTTTTCTAAGGTTCTTTTGGTACAAAATTATTAATTTTTACATTAACATCAATGAAAAATGTTTCTTTTAAATGTATAAGAGAAGATTTTTAGAAAGGACTTAATTTTAAATGAGTTCTTGCTAATTGACCAGTTTTACCTATCCGGCACGACATATATATATGATAAGATAACAAAAGTTAGGGAGGAGAGAGAGGAAAAAAATGATTTATGGGTGGACTGTAAATGTTTTGATTGCAGTAAATAGTCAGAGGTGTCTGGAGATGATGTGAAACTAATGAGGAAATACAACTAAGAGTGGACCTGGAAAGACTACAAATGGAAAACAGTGTACAGGTTCGGGAAACAAAGGCTGTAAAACCTCCCGGGAAAAGAAAGACCTAGGTGTGATCATAGTTTGAAGTATTTCGACTGAGGTACTCATTAACAAAAGAACCACTGCAGCCAAAGCATGACTGGTAAATTTACGGGTACCTTTCAGGAATATTAACAAGGTGTCATTCTCTATATTGTAGCATCTTTCAGGCCAACTTGGAGTATGCAGCGCCTATATAGAGCCTACATCTGGTAAAGCATGTAAAGATGCTTAAAAAAGTGCAAAGGTTTGCAACGAAATTAGTCCAGAGATGATGAAATGTGGAAGAGCTAAACCTGACGACACTAGAGGTCAGAAGGAAAAGAGGTGACATGATTACTACGTACAAATTAATGAGAGAATTGGCGGTGGACAAAAAAAAATCTGTTTGAGAGGCGGATCTCAGGTACACGAGGTCACTACTGGAAGTTACAAGCACAGATGAGCCATGGCCATGGCGTTGTTAGAAAATACTTCTTTAGCTTTAGAGTGGTCAGGACGTGGAAGACTTAGACGGAAGTGACAGGTAGAATCCAGTGAAACCAATACCGGCCAGCAGAGGCTCAGTAAGGAACTGGGACTCGATCCCTGCAACCACAATTAGGCGAGTTCACACACACACACACATACATACACACACACACACACACACACACACACACACACATAGTTGAGGCCTAGTTGGCACCAGTTAAGATTTCGTTCGGATTTTTAACCCCGGAGGGTTAGCCACCCAGGATAACCCAAGAAAGTCAGTGCGTCATCGAGGACTGTCTAACTTATTTCCATTGGGGTCCTTAATCTTGTCCCCCAGGATGCGACCCACA
>NC_091296.1:53839152-53856652 GCF_038502225.1 Cherax quadricarinatus | reverse complement strand
TACCTCAAAGGCAATGGGACCGGACAACATCTCCCCGTGGGTCCTTAGAGAGGGAGCAGATATGTTGTGCGTGCCACTTACCACAATCTTCAACACATCCCTGGAAACTGGGCAACTACCTGAGGTATGGAAGACGGCAAATGTAGTTCCCATTTTTAAAAAAGGAGACAGAAAAGAGGCACTAAACTATAGACCTGTGTCATTGACGTGTATAGTATGCAAAATTATGGAGAAGATTATCAGGAGGAGAGTGGTGGAGCACCTGGAATGGAACAGGAGTATGAATGCCAACCAGCACAGATTCACGGAAGGCAAATCCTGTGTCACAAACCTTCTGGAGTTTTATGATAAAATAACAGAAGTAAGACAAGAGAGAGAGGGGTGGGTTGATTGCATCTTCTTGGACTGCAAGAAGGCCTTTGACACAGTTCCTCACAAGAGATTAGTGCAGAAGCTAGAGCATCAGGCGCATATAACAGGAAGGGCACTGCAATGGATCAGAGAATACCTGACAGGGAGGCAACAACGAGTCATGGTACGTAATGATGTATCACAGTGGGTACCTGTGACGAGCGGGTTCCCACAGGTGAGTACAAATAGGTGAGTACACACACACACAACACACAACACAACACACAACACACAACACACAACACACAACACACAACACACAACACACAACACACAACACACAATACACACACACACACACCTACACACCTACACACCTACAACAGGCCTAGTGTCTAATCGACATGTGCCTAGGACAAAATGGTAACTAACTAACACACGCATCACACACACACACGCATCACACACACACACGCATCACACACACACACGCATCACACACACACACGCATCACACACACACACACACACACACACACACACGCATCACACACACACACACACACACGCGCGCACCACACACACACACACACACACACACACACACACACACACACACACACACAACAACAACAACAACAACAGGCCTAGTGTCTAATCGACATGTGCCTAGGACAAAATGGTAACTAACTAACACACTCGCGAACACCTCTCTGCAAACACAGATAGTTGAATACACACACACACACACACACACTCAAGGTGTTCAGCCCCTTAGCCGCACCTTTGATATACCTTTGATGAGTTTCTTGGAGCCCGGACATGAGCCAGGCTTGTCTGGTGCTCGTCTGCCTCGTCAGCCTTGTCTTTAAATAAAGGTCTGTTCAAGGAAAAGTCACACACCCCAGGTCAAGTATCTATTGAGAAGTGTCTTTGATAGCTGGTAACTAACACCCACACCCACACACACACACGGGGCCAGGAGCTGAGACTCAACTCTTGCAACCACATGTAGGTGAGTACACACAGCTACAACGGAAGCACAGAGTCTGCCTCTGGTGAATTTCCGGAGTAGCGTTCCTGCATCCGGCCTCCACCCTCACCTCACGGCCATCCACACCCCCTTCCCATACCACCCCGAACTTTCTACCTCTGCACCGTTCCCTACCTTCTGCACTTCCCCTGCTCATCCTCCTGCCCTCTGGACTTTACCCTGCACCATCCCTGACCCCTTGTCCCATCGTCACCCTTCTCCCTCTGCTCCCTGCACCTTTCCCTGCCTCAACATTATCCCTTATCCCTCCCTCTACTCCCTGCACCTTCCCTGCGCCCTGGACATTTCCCTACCATTTCCCTGCTTATTATCATTCCCCTACCTCTTTCTTATCTCACTTTCTATCCTGCAATCTGGCTCTGCCCCTTCCCCCTCTCTCAATCCTTTCCATCTCTCACCCCTTCTATCTTACATATCAAAAGTGATGAATCGATTTTACACTTTTCTTTCATGAACTGCATCAATACTGTCAGAGGTAAAAGTAAGACAGGAAGAAGCGCATTTCCTTCTCAATTTCGTGGACATAGAAAAGTCTGTCATGCTGGACATGGAAAATCTATGTGACACCAGTCACTGGATGAACCACTCCACTATGTGACACCCGTCACTGGATGACCCTCTCCACTATGACACCAGTCACTGGATGAACCTCTCCACTATGTGACACAAGTTACTTGTGAAATCTGTTCATTAAATGGCACGGATCAGTGAATAAACATTTCACTTCAATTACGCCAGTTACTGGATGAACAATTAACTTAGATGACACCAATCACTGGATGAATCCAAGATCAACTGAATAGTTGCACTAGGCATTACTTTTGCCTCTTGCAGGGTATGGCACCAGATTATATAATTAACAACATGAGGAGTCTTTAGCTCCACTCTTCAATTTCTGAGTGATTATCTTTTAGGTTGAGCTCTTAGAATAGGTCTTACTAGATCAGTTTATGCATGTCATTCGATAAAAGCCAGGGTTTGACTTGATGTATGATATCACGATGATGCAATGTGACTGGTTGCCACAACATTTCATCTCTGGCGAGCAAGGTCACTTATCTTTATTGGTATGATCTGGTCGGATTGGTTATTTCAGAAAAAAAAATATTATTGGAAAGATGTCAGTGACTGTACTTTTATGTACAAGGCCAATGTAGTTATGGTTGCAAGCCTGGTCCAGTATCATGTACAACCAGAAGACACCTGTTATACTACGCGACGGGCAGTAAAAAGAAGTTATATTCTGCATCTTTCTCATGACAATCCATCACTAATCATTTCAAATATTTTCGAGTAAGTGGCGTTTGGTTCAGGATCTCATTATAAAATATATGGATATAAAAGAAACAAAGTAACTTATCAACTAAAATCTCTGACCTAC
Source organism: Cherax quadricarinatus (assembly GCF_038502225.1). Classification (NCBI taxonomy): domain Eukaryota; kingdom Metazoa; phylum Arthropoda; class Malacostraca; order Decapoda; family Parastacidae; genus Cherax; species Cherax quadricarinatus. Next base: position 53,853,866 of record NC_091296.1, on the reverse strand, counting down.
AACTAGCTCCAGGCCTCCTAAATGTTATGTCTAATAAATACATAAAGTAAACACCTACAAATTAACTACGGTACAGATATTTCTAAGTTCAAGCTTCGAAATCATTTAGGGTAAAAACGACAATTTATTTGTAAAATAAATATAGCTCTGAGCTTAACCTCTTTAAAATTATCAAGTGTAATAAAAAAAGTGAGACCTCGACAAATATTTTATACAGAGTAATTCTGACGATCTTGCAGTGTTTGACATGAAAAATTTTGTTGACTTCCCTACCCACATCTCTGAGTTCTCCCCAGATCCTCGACCCTCGACCCTTGACCCTCGACCCTCGACCCTCGACCCTCGACCCTCGACCCACGACCCTCTAGCCTCTACCCTCGACCCTCGACCCTCGACCCTCTACCCTCGACCCTCGACCCTCGACCCTTGACCCTCGACCCGCGACCCTCGACCCTCGACCCTCGACCCTCGACCCTCGACCCTCGACCGTCGACCCTCTACCCTCGACCCTCGACCCTCGACCCTCGACCCTCGACCCTTGACCCTCGACCCTCGACCCTCGACCCTCGACCCTCTACCCTCGACCCTCGACCCTCGACCCTCGACCCTCGACCCTCGACCCTCGACCCTCGACCCTCGACCCTCTACCCTCGACCCTCGACCCTCGACCCTCGACCGTCTACCCTCTACCCTCGACCCTCTACCCTCTACCCTCGACCCTCGACCCTCGACCCTCGACCCTCTACCCTCGACCCTCGACCCTCGACCCTCGACCCTCGACCCTCGACCCTCGACCCTCGACCCTCGACCCAGTAGTTGAGTCACTTGCAAACCCTTGGCTATGTTGGATCATCTGACCAGAAAACTGTCTTTACTTTACGACAGTGAAGATTTGAACAGAACGAGGTGAAACTTTTATTCGAAACTGACTATGAAGAACCATGTAGAAAATCTCGCCGAGAAGGCGGCCAGGAAGTTTACAGCACTTTAAACGTACCTCGCATCTGCTCGACAGTAGAAGCTACAGGAATTTACACGAGGCACAAGTGAGTCCAGACCTTGAGTATCTTCCACTTTCTTGGATTGCCTGCCCCTCATCTCACCTACGATTTCTTGACAGAATCGAGAACAGAGGAAGACGGCTCATCTCTCGCCTGGACTCTGCCTACCTGGACTCTACCTGGAGGGCATTCCGGGGATCAACGCCCCCACGGCCCGGTCCATGACCAGGCCTCCTGGTGGATCAGGGCCTGATCAACGAGGCTGTTACTGTCTGAACAAATCTGTCATGCCAGCAGAGCCTTAAACACCGGAGGTATGTGGGTGGCCTTACTGTTTATACGAGGCCAATGTTGTTGAGGTACCACTCTTGGCTCCACTTCGTAACGAGCAAGAAGCGAGTCTATACACAATAAGACGGGCGACGAAGAGCAACTATACTCTGGTAACATCACTTCAACTAAGATCTTTCATTCTTAAAATGACCCGAGTCTGGAATATGTTCGCACAGCAAAATGACAACGATGAACTAAAGTTAGCTGACCAAATGAAATCGCTGGCTCACAGATGGCTTCAACTGCATCCTATTCCCTATATTTGTATGTCTCATAACAAAAAGGCTTCCAAAAGAGCTGAGGCAGGTAACAGATCTTTGCTTGTAAAGTAGGAACTCATAACCTATCTCCGTAAAACCGTTGTGTAAATAAAAAGAGAGAGGGGGAGGGGGAAAGGGGGGGGTGCTTGTCACAGGGAGGGGGAAAGGGGGGGGGGTGCTTGTCACAGACCACGTCCTTCTCCCCTCAGCCCACCTGGGTCCTGTGTATATGAATGAGGAAGCTTGTCCTCATTATTAACCCTCCGGACAACACCCAAACTCCCCACCCAATCGCCCAACGCCCACCACATCCAAGTGGCAACTGCTGGTCCCAGCTTCCAGTGCCTTAACTCTCCCATCCGTGGTGACGTGTGTGCCTGCTGTCTGAACAAGCCCAGGGCAAACTAAATGCCCTCCTTCCCAGCAGAAATAAGGAATATTTTTAGTTTTTATCAGTGGAATAACAGACGATCGTAGTTGGTGCTGACGGAAAAGGTAATATGACGATCTGTTCACTAAGCAAGGTATTGTTATTGAATGTACTACAGTGTAAGTGTGACAGCAGCGATACCCATCGCACAAAGCTGCGGTACAGCAGGCCTGGTAATTGTGAAGCTGAAAAAGTAAATAAGTCTTAAATCAATGGGGCAAACGATACCAAACTTACGTTATTAGAAAGGGCGATAATCAGAGTTAGTGTAAGGAGAGAGAGCACTGATGATTGATTAAGAATCTGACTTTGTCAGAAAAAATGACTTAGTCCTTGTGGAGATGCCATCCATATCTGAGCCAACGGTATGAACAACGCTCATGATTGCAGATACTACTACTACACACATATTGGTAAATACACTTATACGAACAAACAAGTGAAGTACACAGCTGTATACAAAGTACAGAGAATGCGAAAGTGACAAGTGTGCGCGAGTGAAGCACTTTAAATACAGTAATATTAATAGTAATCTTAATGATAATAATAATCTTTATTTCTACAAGTACATGATACAACGTATACAGACCTATGTTCTTATGACACTGATATATCAAGCGGAGTGTAAGCAACCTTATAATGCCTCTCATATCTGTTTAAATAAAGTATTCCAGAAGCAACGTAGTGCGTAACGTTGGCCTAATAATTACAATTCTTATAAAGGGCAACTTTTCACCGAGGGATAATGTTTACCAGGTGGTCGACTCGGGTATATGTCTTACTTAAGCGTGTTTAAGAGTGTGTTAGTGAGGCAGTACATCATCCGGGAGTGCACCACCAAGTGGACCTATTACACCAAGGATCAACTCCAACACAGATTAAACACTTCAAGACGCCACACTGTGAGTTCTATGGAGGTTTATGTCCTATTTCCAGACGAAGGCTCTACTTAGCTGGCCATTAAATGAGTATAAACCACTTCCGTCTAATAAATTACTCCATTATCCTCAGGCTAACACTCCCTGGGTCATGATATAAGTGGTATACAAAACCGACAAGTAGATGAATAAAATACATGTGCAACACTGAGTATCTTCATTGTTGAAACGTTGTGTGTGTGCGCAGACGGCTTCTCTAGTCTACAGCAGGCTTCTCTAGTCTACAGCAGGCTTCTCTAGTCTACAGCAGGCTTCTCTAGTCTACAGCAGGCTTCTCTAGTCTACAGCAGGCTTCTCTAGTCTACAGCAGGCTTCTCTAGTCTACAGCAGGCTTCTCTAGTCTACAGCAGGCTTCTCTAGTCTACAGCAGGCTTCTCTAGTCTACAGCAGGCTTCTCTAGTCTACAGCAGGCTTCTCTAGTCTACAGCAGGCTTCTCTAGTCTACAGCAGGCTTCTCTAGTCTACAGCAGGCTTCTCTAGTCTACAGCAGGCTTCTCTAGTCTACATCAGGCTTCTCTAGTCTACAGCAGGCTTCTCTAGTCTACAGCAGGCTTCTCTAGTCTACAGCAGGCTTCTCTAGTCTACAGCAGGCTTCTCTAGTCTACAGCAGGCTTCTCTAGTCTACAGCAGGCTTCTCTAGTCTACAGCAGGCTTCTCTAGTCTACAGCAGGCTTCTCTAGTCTACAGCAGGCTTCTCTAGTCTACAGCAGGCTTCTCTAGTCTACAGCAGGCTTCTCTAGTCTACAGCAGGTTTCTCTAGTCTACAGCAGGCTTCTCTAGTCTACAGCAGGCTTCTCTAGTCTACAGCAGGCTTCTCTAGTCTACAGCAGGCTTCTCTAGTCTACAGCAGGCTTCTCTAGTCTACAGCAGGCTTCTCTAGTCTACAGCAGGCCTCTCTAGTCTACAGCAGGCTTCTCTAGTCTACAGCAGGCTTCTCTAGTCTACAGCAGGCTTCTCTAGTCTACAGCAGGCTTCTCTAGTCTACAGCAGGCTTCTCTATTCTACAGCAGGCCTCTCTAGTCTACAGCAGGCTTCTCTAGTCTACAGCAGGCTTCTCTAGTCTACAGCAGGCTTCTCTAGTCTACAGCAGGCCTCTCTAGTCTACAGCAGGCTTCTCTAGTCTACAGCAGGCTTCTCTAGTCTACAGCAGGCTTCTCTAGTCTACAGCAGGCTTCTCTAGTCTACAGCAGGCTTCTCTAGTCTACAGCAGGCTTCTCTAGTCTACAGCAGGCTTCTCTAGTCTACAGCAGGCTTCTCTAGTCTACAGTAGGCTTCTCTAGTCTACAGCAGGCCTCTCTAGTCTACAGCAGGCTTCTCTAGTCTACAGCAGGCTTCTCTAGTCTACAGCAGGCTTCTCTAGTCTACAGCAGGCTTCTCTAGTCTACAGCAGGGCTCTCTAGTCTACAGCAGGCTTCTCTAGTCTACAGCAGGCTTCTCTAGTCTACAGCAGGCTTCTCTAGTCTACAGCAGGCCTCTCTAGTCTACAGCAGGCTTCTCTAGTCTACAGCAGGCTTCTCTAGTCTACAGCAGGCCTCTCTAGTCTACAGCAGGCTTCTCTAGTCTACAGCAGGCTTCTCTAGTCTACAGCAGGATTCTCTAGTCTACAGCAGGCTTCTCTAGTCTACAGCAGGCTTCTCTAGTCTACAGCAGGCTTCTCTAGTCTACAGCAGGCCTCTCTAGTCTACAGCAGGCTTCTCTAGTCTACAGCAGGCTTCTCTAGTCTACAGCAGGCTTCTCTAGTCTACAGCAGGCTTCTCTAGTCTACAGCAGGCTTCTCTAGTCTACAGCAGGCTTCTCTAGTCTACAGCAGGCTTCTCTAGTCTACAGCAGGCTTCTCCAGTCTACAGCAGGCTTCTCTAGTCTACAGCAGGCTTCTCTAGTCTACAGCAGGCTTCTCTAGTCTACAGCAGGCTTCTCCAGTCTACAGCAGGCTTCTCTAGTCTACAGCAGGCTTCTCTAGTCTACAGCAGGCTTCTCTAGTCTACAGCAGGCTTCTCTAGTCTACAGCAGGCTTCTCTAGTCTACAGCAGGCTTCTCTAGTCTACAGCAGGCTTCTCTAGTCTACAGCAGGCTTCTCTAGTCTACAGCAGGCTTCTCTAGTCTACAGCAGGCTTCTCTAGTCTACAGCAGGCTTCTCTAGTCTACAGCAGGCTTCTCTAGTCTACAGCAGGCTTCTCTAGTCTACAGCAGGCTTCTCTAGTCTACAGCAGGCTTCTCCAGTCTAATGCAGGCGTAACATAACTCTGAAGACAGTGGAAGAAGTGGTGAAGTAATTTAAGATATTCACAGTCCCTTACTTAGCCTTGATAAGTGTTCAGTCCTTTAGCCTTGATTGAAGTTATTCAGTCCCTTATAGGCTAAGGGACGGAAAGTCTTGAAATAGCCTCTCCACTTTTTTCAATCTGCAGTATTATAGCTGCCTCCGTAAGACTGAACATACCAGCAGCGCACTCAAACTTTTACCCAATAAAGATACTAAAAGTGTTGCATATGTATCTTATTCAGCTCAACCTGTCCTACAAACACCAAGATTGCATTTTTACTTTATATGTTTCAATCAATTTATCTATTAAAGCCAATTAACTGTTAATGCCAATTAATCAAATTTAACCCAATGTGAAATACATTGAATCCATTACTTGATAAAGCTCCATACATAATAAAACATTGTCACAATAGAGGCCTCACCTGCAACTTGTCTTTTCTTCACTATAAAACAGATTACTATTAATAAGGAAATAATGAATAAAGTCAAGACCGTCTTGATGCGCAACATAAACGGGGAACCACCGAAATGAATTACTTTAGAAAGATTGAAAGTAAAATCTCGACGTACAGGCTTTAATATTTCAGTAAAATTTCAACGTTTATTTAGGTTGGCTTGTCAAGGTGACCTGGACCCTGTACGCCAATACTCTCTAATGGTGCTGCTAGAATTTAATCACGACAAATATAATGAAAACGGGCAAGAGTACGATTTTCATTTTCAATAATGCTATTTACGACAAATTTCGGAACAGTTTTCTGATACAAAGACAGTTGAAGAGGTCCAAAGGCTGGTGAAAATGCCAGCTCAGTAAATGAATAATATACTGCCATAAGTGGAACTCACGATGCTAGAAGAAAGTGGGGGATATAAGTACAAAACAAAAAAATATCAGAATAATTGAGACAGTGATAAAGTTCAAAGTTTATTCTTTATAAGGATTACAATGCTGAGTTTACAGAAATTTGGTTAATGTTTGGTTTACATGAAGTAAAATTGTGATTACAGAGTGTACCACTAGAACGCTTAGCATGGCTAGGCATTTCGGGCATACTTAGTTTTATTCTTAATTGTAAAATATTACAAATTATGAGGTAAGTTGGTATTATGGCTAAGTGACTAAATACTAGTTTGTGAGTTTAGCAATGTGAATGCTTTTGTTTTGTCACAGTACATAGTTTCAGTATTGGAGTATCATAGGATTCATTATTTTAAGACTGAGATTAATATTTCTGTTTATGTTTAAATGAGTGAGTGAGTGTAAGTGTGAACCACCAGGTGGTATTCTTGTAGTTAGTTGACGGGGTGTATCAGGGAGATAAGATGTTTTCTAAAGGACAGAATATGCTGCAAGTGAGAAATGAGAAAGATGAAACATAAACGCAGAGTTAGGAAACACATCTACAGCATTAAAAAAGTGCAGAAATGGAACTCTAAAGGGCGACTCGGTATAAACAAACAGACACTCCCCAGCTTCAAGAAAAGTTATGACAGCACCAGATCAAGTAAGACACCGAAGAAGTTAAGAGGTGGACCCGAGATCTGAAGACGAAAACCTAGAAACTGAACCAAGTATTTACGTTATTACACACATCTTCACTGCATCATGGTTACCACTGACAGTATAATCAATGAACCTTCCACACGCTATTAACTTGATTCTTTACTGTCTTTAATGTGCACACTTCCCATCAACGTTGCTTTACTATTCATCAGACGATGTTGGGTTACTGTTTGTAAGACGATATAACATTACTTTTCGCCAGATGTATTGTACTGCATAATATATGTTTACTCTACATGAGTGGTTCCCCACACTTCTTACACGCCACTCCACACTGCGTTCCATGCATTCATTTTTTACCATTTTTTCTTCCAGGAATGAATCTGAGCACTTAAGATATGGAATGTGTGGATTTTTCCGATAATTAAACCATTTTTCTTCTCGCATTGGCCGGTGGTGTCACGAGAACGACTCTCAACAGCTCTGAAGAACGATTTATTCAAGGTTCAATGTGACTTTGTCAGGTGCGCATGTTCGTGCTGTCGGTCCCTTGAGGCAGTTACCATTGATTTTCACTTGAGTGAGAGATACTGGCCCCTTGAGTGCGATTGTGGCTGTTTTGAGAATGATAGGTAGAGTCTTTAGGTACGATAGTGTGGGTTTTGAGCCCCCATAGCTCGAGATTCTGTGCGATAGTATGCGTTTTGGGTCCTACAACCCAATACTTTGGGTGCGATAGTATGACTTCTAATCAGATAGCCTGAAAACCTCTGCGGGCGATACTATTAGCTTTGAGTTCGACAGCTTGAGTCTTTGGAGCGATAGTGTGGATTTTAAACACAATAGCCTGATTCGTTGCTGAGAAAATGTGGATTCAAAGTGTCTCGTTGTTTGCCATTGAGTACGATAAATGGTTCTTAATTCTGATTGCTCGAGGACTTTATAAGATACCTTAATTTCGCAGTGTCATCATATTCCTGGCACAGTGAACCATCATGTCAATGACACAGAGCGCCATCAAACCCCTGGCACAGTGTTTAATCTGGCTCTTGGCACAGTGCGCCATCATACCCGTGGGAGGGAGTGTGTACTAAAGAGTAGTGCTTTAATTACCCTCCTTCATTACTCTAAACGTCATTACGAACTTTCATTACCTTGAATGTAATTGCGAGCCTTCATTATTTTGAATGCAATTGCGAACCTTCATTACACCGAATGTGATCGTCTGACTTCACTAGCTATTAGACCATTGTGCTTGAGATCTCAAATTCTTTACCGATGTAATGATTATATTAATGGACGTAGAGAAATGTAATTATCAAGGTGGTATTAAAGACATCTGAAGGCCTGGCCATATCCGTACACGGATGATATACATGTACGTACAGGAGTTGATACATGTACACGTGTTCAGATGTAATTATACCACCTTGATAATTACATTACTCTACATCCATTAATATTCATGTTGGTAAAATTCAGGAAGGATATAGGAAAGCACCGGTTTGATAATAGAGTCGTGGATGAGTGGAACAAACTCCCGAGTACCGTTATAGACGCAAAAATTTTGTGTAGTTTTAAAAATAGGCTAGTTAAATACATGAGTGGGTGTGAGTTGGACCTGATTAGCTTGTGCTAGAGGGTCTGATGGCGTGCTCCTTCCTTGAGTGGATGTGTGTTTAAGTGCCCTGGGTCACCCCAGAGCACTTAAACACACTGCCTGTGTATTACGAACCCAAGTAAGGAGCCTGTGAAGCCTTATCATTCATCCACGGCTTGCACAGGATACAAATCAATTGTTATTAAGGTTTCTGAAGGCAGGTTTGAAATTAGCTATGCTCACATATTCTGCTGATGTTATGCGATGTATGGGCACCTGTGGTGATATGTTGGGTGTGATGTTCACTCTAAGATCCCTATCCTTGAGCGATATTTACAGTTTCTCGCCTCTCAAAATGTATTCCATGTCTGGTCACCTCTCTGCTGTCCAAATTTTCATGAACTTGTTCTTGCTTGGGTTGAACTCTATTTTTGCAGTTTGTCTAGGTCTACCTGTTGCTAGTTTCTATTCTCTTCAGTTCTTATTCTTCTCGTTAGTTTTACGTCATCAGCAAACAAAACATATGAGTCAGTTCCATCTGGCAGGTCATTTACGTGTATTAAAAATAGTTTAGATCCCAGAACTTATCCTTGGGGAACCTTCCTCATGTTACACTTTCCAATCCTGAAACTTCCGCCAATAGCCTAACCCTTCATAGCTGCACTGACATTGCAAGAACCACCTTCCTCCTTTTCTGTGAGACTGAGAGTATGAGAGAGAACAGGAAAAGTAGCTGGATCATTAGTATTATTGAGATGAGAGATGTTAGAGGAGGAGGTAGAACTGGGGTTGCTGGTTCCTGCACTTACAGAAGCTGCTGCTGCTGGTGGGTAGTGATGGATTCTATAAGATACTTGGCTCTTACACTTCCTCCCTTACGTCTGTGAGTCTCTCTCCCTATGTGCACTGAATATTGGGTAAATATGTGTGTGTACTAAATGCTGCATAAACAGTTGCATATACCGTATATATTTGTGTAAACTTCTTTGTTCAATATCTTTATTATGCGCCTCATACCCATCCTGTGGGCGGTAGTCAAAAGATTACAGAAGTGCATAATGGGTCCAGGGACTGGGCCCCAAAGTTTTGATAGGTGAACAAGTTGCAAAGGTAATGAACTCCAGGTAGATCTGGTCACAATCGTGACCAAATTGCAAAGGTAACTAATCATCTACACTTCTATACATGGTTACAGTCATGAACAAATTATAAAATAATGAGCCATTCATACGTCCACACCAGGTCGTAACTGTAATGAGTTGTGAGTACAAATGTTAATTGGACCACACACACACACACACACACACACACACACACACACACACACACACAAACACACACACACACACACACACACGAGCTCGCGCACACAGACACAGACACAAACCCACACCCACACCCACACACCCACACCCACACCCACACACACACACACACACACACACACACACACACACACACACACACACACACAGACCCACACCCACCCACACACACACACACACACACACACACACAGACCCACACCCACCCACACACACACACACACACACACACACACACACACACACACACACACACACACACACACACACACACACACACACACACACACACACAAACACACACACACACACACACACACACCCACCCACCCACCCCCACACACACACACACACACACACACACACACACACACACACACACACACACACACACACACACACACACACACACAAGAAACTAGAGAAAGTACAAAGGTTTGCGACAAGGTTAGTTCCAGAGCTAAGGGGAATGTCCTATGAAGAAAGATTAAGGGAAATCGGCCTGACGACACTGGAGGACAGGAGGGTCAGGGGAGACATGATAACGACATAAAATACTGCGTGGAATAGACAAGGTGGACAAAGACAGGATGTTCCAGGGAGGGGACACAGAAACAACAGGCCACAATTGGAAGTTGAAGACACAAATGAGTCAGAGAGATAGTAGGAAGTATTTCTTCAGTCATAGAGTTGTAAGGCAGTGGAATAGCCTAGAAAATTACGTAGTGGAGGCAGGAACCATACACAGTTTTAAGACGAGGTTTGATAAAGCTCATGGAGCGGGGAGAGAGAGGGCCTAGTAGCAAGCGGTGAAGAGGCGGGGCCAGGAGCTAGGACTCGACCCCTGCAACCACAAATAGGTGAGTACAAATAGGTGAGTACACACACACAAACACACATACACACACACACACACACACACACAGACCCACACACACACACACACACACACGAACCATGATCCTGCAGGAGAAAGCACGGCTGAGAGGCAAGCAGGAGTTCCGGAGTGTGTACCTCGACCGAGACAGAACACAGGACGAAAGGAAGACAATGAAAGAGAGAGTTCAAAAACGAAAGGAGAAATGGGAGGAAATGAAAAAGGAGAGCAGAATGACCCAGGATCAAATGGAAGGACAAGCGCACCCCCCAGAAACACCTGCAGAAGGACTCCAGCCACGACACCCCCAAGGCAACTGAGCAATCCAAACCAACCATCACACACCGATCCCTCTGTTTCCACCCCCCGCACCACAGTTACAGTATTAGAACAGAAGTTGAAGGTTTGGTACACAAATGCAGATGGATTAACGAATAAACATGAGGAATGGCAAGAAAGAATCAATGAGAAGTCCCCAGACATCATAGCAGTTACAGAAACAAAACTCATGGAGACAATAACAGATGCAATCTTCCCACCAGGATACCAGATCATGAGGAAAGATAGAAGGGGCAGGGGGGGAGGTGGGGTTGCTCTGCTCGTAAAAAACAGATGGAAATTCGAGAAAATGGAAGGAATAGATGAGACGGGAGAAAGAGACTACATAGCAGGTACACTTCAGTCTGGGGAACACAAAGTGGTCATTGCAGTGATGTATAATCCACCACAGAACTGCAGGAGGCCAAGAGAGGAATATGAAGAGAGCAACAGAGCAATGGTGGACACACTTGCTGAGGTGGCAAGAAGAGCTCACTCCAGCAGAGCAAAGTTGCTGGTTATGGGGGATTTCAACCACAGGGAGATTGACTGGGAAAACCTGGAGCCACATGGGGGTCCCGAAACATGGAGAGCTAGGATGTTGGACGTGGTGCTGGAAAACCTCATGCACCAACATGTTAAGGACACTACCAGAGTGAGAGGGGAGGATGAACCAGCAAGATTGGACCTTGTGTTCACCCTGGGCAGCTCAGACATTGAGAACATCAAGTATGAGAGTCCCCTAGGAGCTAGCGACCATTTGGTTCTGTGCTTTGAATACATAGTAGAGCTGCAAGTGGAGAGAATAACAGGAGTAGAATGGGAAAAGCCTGACTATAAAAGAGGGGACTACATAGGGTTGAAGAACTTCCTGCGGGAGGTCCAGTGGGACAGAGAACTGGCAGGAAAGCCAGTAAATGAAATGATGGAATATGTAGCAACAAAATGCAAGGAGGCAGTGGAAAGGTTCATTCCCAAGGGCAACAGTAACAACGGGAAGACCAGAACAAGCCCCTGGTTCACCCGACGGTGTAAGGAGGCAAAAACAAAGTGCAATAGAGAATGGAAAAAGTACAGAAGGCAGAGAACACACGAAAATAGGGAGATCAGTCGCAGAGCCAGGAATGAGTACGCACAGGTAAGGAGGGAGGCCCAGCGACAGTATGAAAATGACATAGCATCGAGAATCAAGACAGACCCGAAACTGTTGTATAGCCACATCAGGAGGAAGACAACAGTCAAAGATCAGGTGATCAGATTAAGGACAGAAGGTGGAGAACTCACAAGAAATGATCAGGAGGTATGTGAGGAGCTGAACAGGAGATTTAAGGAAGTTTTTACAGTAGAGACAGGAAGGGCTGTGGGAAGACAGAACAGAAGGGAACATCAAGAAGGAATATACCAACAAGTGTTGGATGACATACGAACAACTGAGGAGGAGGTGAAGAAGCTCTTAAGTGACCTTGACACCTCAAAGGCGATGGGACCGGACAACATCTCCCCATGGGTCCTGAGAGAAGGAGCAGAGATGCTGTGTGTGCCTCTAACCACAATCTTCAACACATCCCTTGAAACTGGGCAACTACCTGAGAAATGGAAGACAGCTAATGTAGTCCCCATATTTAAGAAAGGAATCAGAAACGAGGCACTAAACTATAGACCTGTGTCTCTGACATGTATTGTGTGCAAAGTCATGGAGAAGATTATCAGGAGGAGAGTGGTCGAACACCTGGAAAGGAACAAGATTATAAATGAAAACCAGCATGGGTTCATGGAAGGCAAATCTTGTATCACAAACCTCCTGGAGTTTTATGACAAGGTAACAGAAGTAAGACATGAGAGAGAGGGTTGGGTAGATTGCGTTTTCCTAGACTGCAGGAAGGCCTTTGACACAGTTCCCCACAAGAGATTAGTGCAGAAGCTGGAGGATCAGGCACACGTAAAAAGAAGGGCACTGCAATGGATAAGGGAATACCTGACAGGGAGGCAGCAACGAGTCATGGTACGTGAAGAGGTATCACAGTGGGCGCCTGTTACGAGCGGGGTCCCACAGGGGTCAGTTCTAGGACCAGTGCTATTTTTGATATATGTGAACGACATGATGGAAGGAATAGACTCTGAAGTGTCCCTGTTCGCAGATGACGTGAAGTTGATGAGAAGAATTAAATCGGACGAGGATGAGGCAGGACTGCAAAGAGACCTGGAGAGGCTGGACATGTGGTCCAGTAACTGGCTTCTCGAATTCAATCCAGCCAAATGCAAAGTCATGAAGATTGGGGAGGGGCAAAGAAGACCGCAGACAGAGTATAGGCTAGGTGGACAAAGACTACAGACCTCACTCAGGGAGAAAGACCTTGGGGTGACCATAACACCGAGCACATCACCGGAGGCACACATCAACCAAATAACCGCTGCAGCATACGGGCGCCTGGCAAACCTGAGAATAGCGTTCCGATACCTTAATAAGGAATCGTTCAAGACACTGTACACTGTGTATGTTAGGCCCATACTGGAGTATGCAGCACCAGTCTGGAACCCACACCTGGTCAAGCACGTCAAGAAGTTAGAGAAAGTACAAAGGTTTGCAACAAGGCTAGTCCCAGAGCTCAAGGGAATGTCGTACGAGGAAAGGTTAAGGGAAATCGGACTGACGACACTGGAGGACAGAAGGGTCAGGGGAGACATGATAACGACATACAAGATACTGCGGGGAATAGACAAGGTGGACTGAGATAGGATGTTCCAGAGAGGGGACACAGGGACAAGGGGTCACAACTGGAAGCTGAAGACTCAGACGAGTCACAGGGACGTTAGGAAGTATTTCTTCAGTCATAGAGTTGTCAGCAAGTGGAATAGCCTAGCAAGTGAAGTAGTGGAGGCAGGAACCATACATAGTTTTAAGAAGAGGTATGACAAAGCTCAGGAAGCAGAGAGAGAGAGGATCCAGTAGCGATCAGTGAAGGGGCGGGGCCAGGAGCTGAGTCTCGACCCCTGCAACCACAATTAGGTGAGTACACACACACACACACACACACACACACACACACACACACACACACACACACACACACACACACACACACACACACACACACACACACACATAATGTGCAAGGAGGCTGAGGAGAGGTTTGTACCCAAGGTTAACAGGAATAATGAAAAAGCCAGGATGAGACCATGATTCACCCAAAGGTGCAGAGAGGCAAAAACCAAGTGTACTAGGGAATGGAAGAAATATAGAAGGCAAAGGACCCAGGAGAATAAAGAGAGCAGTCGTAGAGCCAGAAACGAATATGCACAGATAAGAAGGGAGGCCCAACGACAATATGAAAACGACATAGCAGCGAAAGCCAAATCTGACCCAAAACTGTTATATAGCCACATCAGCAGGAAAACAACAGTCAAGGACCAGGTAATCAGGCTAAGGAAGGAAGGAGGAGAGACAACAAGAAATGACCGTGAAGTATGTGAGGAACTCAACAAGAGATTCAAAGAAGTGTTCACAGAGGAGACAGAAGGGGCTCCAGAAAGACGGAGAGGTGGGGCACACCAACATGTGCTGGACACAGTACACACAACCGAGGAAGAAGTGAAGAGGCTTCTGAGTGAGCTAGATACCTCAAAGGCAATGGGGCCAGATAACATCTCCCCATGGGTATTGAGAGAGGGAGCAGAGGTGCTATGTGTACCCCTAACAACAATATTCAATACATCTATCGAAACAGGGAGATTGCCTGAGGCATGGAAGACAGAAAATGTAGTCCCAATCTTTAAAAAAGGAGACAGACATGAAGCACTAAACTACAGACCAGTGTCACTGACATGTATAGTATGCAAAGTCATGGAGAAGATTTTCAGAAGA